>NW_007256007.1:915509-923640 GCF_000164805.1 Carlito syrichta | reverse complement strand
GGTGGGTCTCAAACCCATGGGCTCAGGCAATCCACTCACCTCAGCCTCCCAAAGCGCTGGGATTACAGGCTGAGCCACCAAGCCCGGCTCGAAAACTCTTAAAAATCCTAGACCCAAACTCCCCCAAACAGAGACAGATTTGAGGTTTCCTCTCGTCACCTTGTTTGGCACCCTACAACGAAACCTCTTTCTCTGCTGCCAACAGGGCATCTCAGCATTGACTTGCCAATGCATCAGGTAACAGACCGATTATGGTTACAAGAATGTCCAATACAGAGGTTCTAAAAGAACTTCTGGGATGAACTGATTGCTAGCAAGTGTCAAAGTTTTATTTCAAACTTGTAGCAAGAGGACCTGGCTTCTAATGAAACCAACGGAGCAATATCTTTCTGGAGAGAGTTTATTTGAATAGAAGGGAAAGTTGTCTAGACCAGTGGCTCTCAAACTTCCATGTGTATATGGATCACCTGGGAATCCTGTTAAAATGAAGGTTTGGATTCAGGCAGTCTAAGGCGAGGCCCAAGATTCTGCAATTCTAACAAGCTCCCAGGTGATGCTGATACTGCCAGACCTCACTCTGAGTAGCAAGAAACTAGATAGCAGCGCTTAAGGTAGGAATGACTACTTAAGAGTAAATAGCCTTGTTATAAGTCTGACGGACCAGCTCTGTGGGTAAATCTAACACTCCAGAAAGGGCTCTTAATTTCACAGAGAAGAACAGAAAAATTTTCAGATATTTCATCAGATATGCTAGATACTTCTCAGAAGGGGCTATTAATTATATAATGTTTCAAATCCTACTCCAAGTCTCTTTTTCTCAGGTCTGAGGCAATTTCTTTCTTAATAACACATTTTATCATATCTAAGAAGCACATTTTTGGCCGTTCAAAATCTGCCATCTCTGAATTTGGAATGCAGTGCACAGTCATGTCTTAATTGACATGTGGTTTTCCTTCTTTGTGGTTCTTAAAATAAGGGTGCATTTTACAGGCGATGGTATATCTGTTAGCTATTTTTATCATGATGTTGTGTAACAAGCTGCCCCTAAACTTGGTGATATATTTGTTTCTTGCTCATATGTCCATAGGTTGACTGAGCTAGGCTGGCACTGCTGGGTTCAGGAATATCTGTTTTATGCCTTTCTCACTCTTCTGGGTTCAATGAGATAGTTAGTAGGTTTTATTCTTCTCATGGACCCATCTAAGAAAGCTCATTTCATGCATCTGTTTAAGTCACATCTGCTAACTCCCATCAGCCATCAAGGAGTCAAATACAAATTCACAGCACTGAGAAATACATCCCAACCCTGAATGTAGGAGAAGGGGGAGGAAGAGAGTATTTGCTGAATAACGACTTAGTCTGCCACAGATGGTACCCTGGATTGGGCAAAACATGGTTGAAAGAGGGAAAATAGCCAGGCTCGGTGGCTCAGCCTGTAATCCCGTGCCTTTGGGAGGCTGAGGTGAGTGGATTGCCTGAGCCCACGGGTTCGAGACCCGCCTGGGCAGCGAGACCTCATCTCTACAATAAATCAAAAAATCAGCCGGGCATGGTAGCGCGTGCCTGTATTTCTGGCTACTCGGAAGGCTGAGGCGGAAGGATCGCCAGAGCCCAGCAGGTCGAGGCTGCGGTGGCTGGGAGCGGCCACTGCACTCCAGTCTGGGCGACAGAGTGAGACTCCAACTCAAAAATAAAAAAAAGAGGGAAAATGTAAACCACCAGTTTCTATTCTACAGGCCTAGAGGTAAACTTTGCACAACAAACAGCCCAGAGATACATAAACTCAAAACCTTAAAACTTCCTACTGAATGCATCTGTGATTGGAGCATGCAGGTAGAGAGAGAAAAAAAAATAAATTCTAGAATCAACCCTAATGGCTTTCAATCCCTGCCCAGTCGCTTCCAGGCTGCTATGACCCTCATCATTTCCTTACCTTTTCTCTGTTTTCTCATCTGTGAATCACACTATCCTCTCAGGACCGTTAAGTGAGTTGACAACAATAACAATAGCTCTCCATCACAGAGTCCTATGTACTAGGCACTACAATAAGCTCATTATGTTCACTGACTCATTTAATCCTCCCAACAGTCCTTTGGGGGAAGAATCCATATTTTCTGCCATTGGAAGCTAAAGAGGTGGTGGTTCAGAGCAATTTTAAATCTGCCTAAAAGAATGACAAAATAAAGATCCCATGCAGAGGCTGTCCCCTCCAGCCTCTCACCATTGCACATACAGCCCCTCAAACCGGAAGACACTGGAGAGAGGAGCCTGGCATCTTTATGTGTCCCTTTGGTCTGTCTCAACTGAGCCCCGCTGGGTTCTCCGGTTGCCGCAGCGGGCACCGTTCACCCGTCAGCTCACACACAGACTCCCAGGCAGAGAACATATGTCCCTTCATAAAAGCGCACCCTCTCCCACGCATTGGTTAAGAAGAAGTTGTATTGGGTAGAGAAGACTTTCCATTTTATAATCTGCTTTTCCCTCCACTTGCCTGGTGCTGCTAATTATCTTACTCCCCATCGTTCCTCTTGTGATGTTAACCAGGGGAGTTTTACATCGTGCAATGTGGTAAGCGGGAGACCCTGGGTGAGCGAATTTAAAGGCGAAAACTGCTCTTCCCGGCAAATAGCTCCCTTCACACAAATAGCCTGGTAATCAGCAATAATGATGAAGAAAATGGAGGGAACATACAGGGAATTAAATGGGAATTTGCTAAAATATTAAGCATTTTTAAATGGGGCTCCGAGGTAACAGGGGAGCACTTCGGAGCTCACTGAATGAACATCCTGCAGTCTGAAGTTCTCAGAATAGACTGTTGTGTCTGACATGACGGCTCAGACCCTCCCCCCATAACTCCGTTCATCTGTCACCCCGCCTTTCCAGATCTAGCAGCTGGAGCCTGGCTGCCTTGCCTGAAAAGAGGATGAAATTTCACCAGAAAATCTGCTTGCTAGATTTCTCAAGTTGTCCAACACTATCTCCTTCTGTGGAGTTAATTGATAAGACAAGCATTTATCACTCTATTTGCATCTCAGAGTTTGTTGCAGAGTTGACTTTTTACAGTATACCCCCTGTACAGATCCTTGAGAGAACTCCTTCCTAGTTTCAGCAACAGAAACAACCCAGATCTTCTGAGCAGCTTTTTAAAAAATCTTATAGCCATTAGGAATCACGTTAGGATTGTGTTTCTCTCTTTGCACTGGCCACTAGGATGCTCAGGGCCAAATTTATGCAACAGATCATGTGGCACGAGTTTTGATACTTGTCTTAAATGATTTTAATTTGTTGTTTTTTCTGTCTCCTCCACTTCTCACTTAAATTTTGTTTGTTTGTTTCTAATCCTTTTTGGAATTAGGGCAAAAATAAGTCCAAAAAATCTTGCCACTTCTTAATCACTACAAAAGAGTAAAAAAAAAAGATGCAGAAGTGAAAACTGAGAATTGTTTGAGAGCATCTTTACCTTTGTAGTGTCAGTACCCTGAACAGAACTTGACACATAGTAAGTGTCCAACACAGAACCTAACATATTACAGGTGCCCATCTCAGGACCTGGCACATAGCAGATGTACAGTTAAACATCTTGAACAGATACTCAAGTCCCTTTTACTGTGGCATAGACCATCAGCCTGGCACTGATTTAAAAATTATATTAATAAGGATGTAATTCACCCTCACAGTCAGAGGAAATAAAAAAGAAGTTAGGCTATTCCATGATGTAGACTTAGAGTTGTCTGCTAGAGTTGGCATAACAAGTACCACTGACCAGGTGGCTTAAACAACAGAAATGTATCATCTCATAGTTCTGGAGGTCAGAAGTCTGCGATCAAGGCGTCAGGAAGGCTGGTTCCTTCTGAGGGCTATGCCTCTCCCTGCTTTTGGTAGTTTACTAGTCATCTTGGGCATCCTTTGGCCTATAGATGCATCACCTTAATCTCGGCCTTCATCTTCTCACGGCATTCTTCCTCTGTGTATGTTTGGGTCCTAATTTCCCCTTTCCATAAGGACATAAGTCATATTGGAGTAGGGGTCTATGCTACTCCAATATGATCTCATCTTGACTAGCTATATCTGCACCACCCTATTTTCAAGTAAAGACACATTCTGAGCTTCTGGGGGTTGGGACTTCGATGTATCCATTTGGGGGTACACAATTCAACCCATAACACGCATATTTCAGGATCTAAGAGGCTGCCATTTCTGCAGAGGAAGATGAAGGCTCTTGCTGAGTTGCACACTGAAAGCAGTACACAATCCCCACCAAGCTAGCTAGGCCTGTACTGTGTCCCAAAGCCACTGCCCCTCCCATTGTTATGTGCAATCATGATCCGTGATGTGCCCTCTCAGTGCCTGACCTGCTCTCTGTGCCTGCAGACCGTGGTCTGGTTCATGACTTGATGAGTCTCTCTGACAGTTCTCCACTCCAGGAGAGAACCTGGGCAGCAAGGAAGGCTTCATGGGTAAAAAAGTGAGCCTCTGACACCTGCCAGTCAGCGAAAAGCCACTCAAGTAAGCCACGGACATTGTTACGCATGGGACCTTCAAGGTCAGGGAAAAGGTTTCCAGAGCATACTGCTGGGACTTCCCAATGGAAGGACTGACATTCAGAAACATCCTGACGTTCTACCAGCCAGCACAAGGCACAACAGGTCTCTACAGTGAACCCACACCTGAGTTCAGACCCCAGCTCTGCTCACTTCCAGCTCTCTGGCCTCGCCTTTCCCAGCCTCAGTTTCCTCATCTGTAGGCAGAAGTGATTCTAACAGCACCTATCACATATAGTCATCTTAAGGATAAATATGTTAATACATGCGTGCAGAGTGTGGGGATTGGGAGAGAGGGACACGGAAATACCAGTAAGCAGCACTGAGGCCAATCGCAGATGTGAAATCTCAACAGAGCCTAGTTCATCCAAAAGGCTCTTATGTGAACGATTTGGGGCACCTCGAAAGCACACAGCAGCACTTGAGAAGTCTCACTGAAGTCCAGTGGCAGAGGAGCCCCTGCAGTTCTGTTCCTGGGCCCTGCATGTGAAGATGCTGGACTGCACTAGCAGAGGTGAGCCTCTCAGCGAGAGTGGTACAGTCTGTTGCCTCCGGGAACAAGACCCTGCAGGAAGGGACTTGGGAGCCAGGTGCCCAGATCAGCAGTGTTACCTTGTGCCACCTACCTCTTCCAGTCTAGGAAGCAGTCTGCCCGCCCTCCCTTCCTTCCTTCCTCTCTTTTTCCTTCCTTCCTCTCTTTTTCCTTCCTTCCTCGCTTCTCTCCTTCCTTCCTTCCTTTCTCAGTTCCTCCCTCCCTCCCTCCCTCTCATGAGGGCAGAACTTGGTGGCTATTTTGTTCACTGCTGTACCCTCCACAGCAAGAACGGTGCCTGGTGCATAGTAGATATTGGAGAAACATCTGTTGAATGGTTGTGCTGAGTGGTTGGTAATGATGCTGCCGCTTAGGCAAACACACAAATTGGAAATCATGCTCATCGGCGTTAACAAATGTGTATTCAGTGTAATAAAAGGTATGACTCTGTTTTTGGTGTTTGACTGCTGACAGATTTTGAGCCCCACCACTCCCCCGTCCCCTTCTGCCCTCTGGTCTGGGCAAGTTGGCTGAGAAAGCCCAGATGCACTCTCCTTTGATGCTGGTGGGAAGTTCAAACTATGCCCAAAGGAGGAACCACTGCCCCATCCCATAACCACCATGAAACTCCTCACCACTTGCCCCTCCCTGCTCTCTCAGGCTGTTTTAGGACCTCTTGAAAACCTTCCCTTCCCTTCCCCAAAAGCCTCATCATTTGAGGAATGAGCCAGTTCATACCCTCTTGGTGTGTGTGTGTGGTCAGTCTTGACCTCTGAACCCAATTTGGGTGAAGGGTCTATTACAGACTGAGTGCTTGCATCCCTCCCAAAATTCATTGTAAGCCCCTCACCATGTGATGATATCAGGAAGTGATTAGGCTTCAGCCTCATGACTGGGATGAGTGCCCTTACAAAAGGGACCCCAGAGAGCTTTCTCACTCTCTCTCCTCCATGGGAAGATACAGTGAGAAGGCAGCAGTCTGCAACCTGGAAAAGAGCCCTCACCAGGTCTTAACCATGCTGGCACCCTGATCTTGGGCCCTCAGCCTCCAGAACTGTGAGAAATAAATGTCTGTTATTTAATCCACCTAGTCCATGGTATTTTTTGCCATGATATATTTTTGCCCAAATAGTCTAAGACAGGGTCCATCCCAGCTCTTTGAAATAGCACAACAATGAGAAGCAGTTACTGTCACATCATTCTCACCTCGCAGGTTATCTTGGCATTGGCTTTGTTTGTACTAGAAAGAGAAAAATCCTCATTTATGAAATTAAGGGGTTGCAAATGGTTAGCAGTTTTCTTTTTATCAAGTTCCCTTGCAATCAACACTCATTGATTCAGAAGCTTGAAAGCAAAATAGAAGCACTTTTTTTTTTTTTTTTTTTTTGCTGTTTCACACATGAATTCCACATCATATTAATTCTGATTGCATTCCTAAACTTAAAAACAAAATTCAGGTAAAAGTACCTAGAACTGACATTTGGGGGCTAAAGGTTATCTGTAGTATGGTTTTACCGTGTGATAATAGGTTACATTTGTTTTTGCACAATTTTATACATGAGGTAACCGAGAGATTATTTTGCAGTGACAGAAACATGGGCTGAGTGGATGGGACCAATCCTTGCCTGCACCGACCAGCTGGGATGGATACGTGACGTGTGGCATAAACATTCAGAAAATTTCACATGACCTGAGAAGTAGAGTCTCAATTCAGAAAAAGATCAGTGGTGTTCTTCCAGTGATACATTCATAAGAAGTTCAAATACTGCATTTTATTGAATCTAAGCCACCATTGAATCTAAGACACGCCATTCAAACCAAAACCAGAAGGGGGGGTGGAATGTAAGCAATAATAAAAGAAAAACCTTCTAAAAACATAACAAAACAAACACACACTGTCGATTATTAATAAAGATAGCACTTTCTTATCACTTAGGGCTTTTATCCTGTAAATAATTTTATTTCCTAAATCTTAAGAAAAACTTTTTAACCTGCCTAGATAATATTTTATATTATTTTTATATGTTTATATTCTGTTCACATCAAAAGGAAAATAAAAGTGACATACACTAGTTAAGGAATTCCTCAAATTCCTTCACATTTGAAGTTCACACTTCTGAATCATTTTTTCACTCAGAGTCAACATTATCCAATGTCATATTTCATAAAAGAGTGCTTGAGCCCAGGAGTTCAAGGCCAGCCTGAGCAACATAGAAAGGACTCATGTCTACAAAAAATTAGCTGAGCGTGGTGGCGCATACCTGTAATACCAGCAACTCAGGAAGCTGAGGTGGAAGGATTGCCTGAGCCTAGGAGTCAAGGCTGCAGTAAACTGTGATCCTTGGTGACAGAGTGGGCTCCCTCCCCTAAAGGCCCAACTCAAAAAAAGAATATGTCAAAGAAAAAGACTTAAAGACTTTGCAGACCTCCAGCTCATGGTTTAATGGTGTGTTGACTAGAACACCAAGGGGCAGTTGTGCAGTCAGGAGTGACAGCCAGGTTTGAATGTACAGAGGCAATGACAGCTGCAAAACAGTTGCCCCCTGACTGGCAGCGACTGTGAAAGGCCAGTGACTGTAAGACACAGCCTCATGTCAGAGATGTTAAGATGTGGACAAATGTGCATTGCAGAATTGGTGAACTAAGGACGATGCAATAGAAATGAGCAAAATGAATGGATCTGGTACAAATAGAATGTTTTGTGCTTCAGGTATTGTTAATAGCTTTAAAAGTTGTTGATGAACACTCAGACATTTGCAGGTTCCTACAAAGAGTTTTTAGAAGGTACGTTCTAGGCAAGCCCCAAATCCAGGCTCACTTAAGAACCAACCTGCCTGGGCTGGTCTCGAATCCATGGGCTCAGACAATCCACTTGCCTCGGCCAATCAAAGTGCTGGGATTACAGGTTGAGCCACCAAGCCCGGCCGGTCCCAGTTTCTTAAAGAACTTGTCGAAGCTGGGCTCGGTAACTCAGCCTGTAATCCTGTGCCTTGGGAGGCTGAGGTGAGTGGAATGCCTGAGCCCGCGGGTTCGAGACCCACCTGGGCAACTTGGTGAG
>NW_007256007.1:902365-915448 GCF_000164805.1 Carlito syrichta | reverse complement strand
GCACTCCAGTCTGGGCGACAGAGTGAGACTCCAACTTAAAAAAAAATAAAATAAAATAAAATAAATAAATAAATAAAGATACTTGTGGTTCCCTAAACAAGCCACCTTCAGACTCACCATTTTGCATTTACACTTGCTATTCCATCCACTAGTATGCCATTTCCCACCGCATCCTATTGGTGAATTCCTACTTAACCCAAATGTCACTTCCTCCAGGAAGTCTGCCAAGAGTTATCTGGGTTACAAGAGCCCTTTGGCACATTAAGCTGAGAGTATATGTTTATGGGTGTGCTTCCTCCACCATATTGTAAACTCTGTGGGTGCAAATGTCTTATTTGATTGCTTTATGCAGCTCTGGTCCCCCACACTAGTGCCTGGAATAGAAGTTTCTCAGCCAAGGCCAGCCAGAGAAATGAATGAATGAAAAGGTGATCCCAATGTGAAACCACTCAGGTGCCACCTCTGTGATATGATTTGAAAAATGCTAGGAGAGCCCCATCTCCCATCTTTAATTTTCACAATAGACATTTATAAGAGTCCCCTGCTGAAATGGAAATGCCCTCAGTGATACGGTAACTCTTCCTAGCAAATAGGCAGGGCTCAGTTAACAATGTCAGAGTTTGGCTGTGACAGCTGGCTGAGAATATTCCATCCAAACTGAAAGGGCAGAAGAGAGGAAAATAGTACCCTGAAGGAGGGAAAGGAAGTATCACTTTCTCCAAGAAGAGGCCTCCAACCACCCCTCAGTCTGAATTAGGTACCCCCTCCCAAAGGCCCCAGAGTTCTCCCTCCCCATCAGTCTGTGTTACCATCAACTCTTCATGTATCTCTCTCCCCTGCTAGACCATGAACCCCGAGAGACCCAGTGTCTTGTCCAACACGTATTCAACAGTCATCCCAGTACCCAACATATACTGGTTGCTCATTAGTAACCTGAAGAACTACTAAAACTGAGTTTCAGAATCAACATTTATATCTAGGAAACATGGTGATGGTTTAATGTGGTGCTCGACACACAGATAGGCAGCTGGCCAGACAGACGTCACTGCCTCATTCCTTCTCCACCCTGGGGCTGCTAGCTCCGACCCCAAGAGGAAGACCGGCAAAGTGCAGGAGAGAGGTGTGTAGCTCAGAATGTGTTCATGACAAGCCAGCATCAAGATGTCTGATGACGAAACAGTTGGCAAGGAAAGAGAAATAAAGCCCTAGCACACGTTACTTGGCACGGCAAGCACCTACACATTGTTACTGGGTCTTCTGCTGTCACGCTCACAGATGTGAGCATTCAGGCAGATCGAAGAGAGGGCTGCCTGGGCCAGGAGCCTGGGCTCTGTGGTGACTGCTGTGCCATCGATGGTCACAGGAGAGTCACAGACACTTCTCTGCTGTTCCCTTCTCATGCCCCAAGGTAACTAATCCTGTGGTCTGTGGACTGTTATGCCCACTCCATAGCCATCCAGTGGGGTACCTGGCACAGAGTGGGCACTTCATAAATACTTGTTGAGTGGTAGAAAGATGAAGGAACTGAGGCTTAGGGAGATTAGAGAGCTTGTCCGAGGTCTTCAGGATGAGGTGGGCCCAGAATTCAAGATCAGGCCTGTCTGACTCTAGAAATCTAGAGGAAGGAGCCTCCTGCCCTGCAGGCCTATGAGGGTGCACCCAGAGACTACTGGTTCCAAGACAATAAGACATCGTCTTAGTATCTTAGTATAAGTTAACTCATCCCATTTTTTTTTAATTCTCTCTCTCTCTCTCTCTCTCTCTCTCCCCCCTCCCTCCCTGCTCTCCTCTATCTCTTTTTCTATCTTCCTGTCTCTTCCTCTCTTCCTCTCTCTCTCTTTCACTTTATCTTTCTCTGTCTCTCTTTCTCTACGTATCTCTTTCTCCCTCTCTCTCTCTCTCCCCTCTGTATCCTCTCTCTCTCTCTCTCTCTCTCTCTCTCTCTCTCTCTCTCTCTCTCTCTCTCTCCTCTCCCACCTTCCCTACCCCCATTCTTGCCTTTCCCCTGACCTTTCTCTCTCTAGCAACTTGATTCGGTCTGTGAAGGCAGGCCAGGGATATTTTTCCATTCTGAGGGAGGAGAATGAAATGAAAAAGAGACAACAGCAACTTCAGAAACTGAACGAGGAAGAAAGGAACAAATTCCAACCAGCCCAAAAGATCTCAGAAATCCGATATGGGGAAACCTTATTGACGTAAGTGGACACCATAGCTGCGGCACTAATGGTCTTGGGAAGGACCACTGAGCATGAACCCTGCCTGACTGGGTTGAGTGAGGGCAGCTATCTCAGAGCAGGGCTCCTTCTCAACCTAGCATCTAACATCCTCTTCAGCCTCAACTTCTGGTACCTGGTGGAATGTCTTCTACTACATATGTCTGTCTTCATATCCAATGCTAAGAGCTACACAAGAAATCCTGCTGGTCCCCAAATGTCCTCTTCTCCCTCTCTTTCCCAGGCCTTTTCCCATGCTGTTGCTTGGACCTTAAGTACCCTTCCCATTACTTCTTCCAACCAGTGTTCTCTACATACCACTAAGTGCCCACCTTAAATGACACCCTCTCCTGATACTTTCTGGATTTCAGACCATCCACCTCCTGCACCCATTTGCAGCCCAGGTCTCCATAATGGGTTTGCATGACAGTTTTCTTTATTCCGCATCAGCATCTCTGTTCTAGACCTTCAGCTGCCTCCCTAGGGCCAAGTTCAGTGTCCACACAAAGCAGGTACACAAAAATTTATTGAATGTCATAGCTCCCCATCCCACACACCTTTTTTGTAAGGGACTTTTCACTGGTTGGGAAAGGATCATCAACAAACTAGTGTATTATGAAATGCTCATGCATATAATAAAAACAACAACAATAAATGCAACATATTGATAATGAATGTTTACTATGCACCTTTGCACATCTATTTATCGAAAATATTCTCATGAGATAGGTACTATTATTAGCCCTGTTTCAGAGACAGAAATGAGGCTTACAGACATGAACTAATTTTCCCTGAGGTCATTAGTTAGAAAGTATCCCTGAGTCTCAAACTTTGCCATACCCAGATCCATGGACTATGCCATTTGGCATGGACAAAATCCTGGGATACTTGATTTGTGCAGTCTGAATGAGGCACAAGCCAGGATGGAAAGGAGGTGCCAAAGCAGGTGTAAAGGAAGTGTGTGGTACAGATGGCATGAAGCTGTAGTCATTGTCCTGTTAGAGCAGCTGTCTCAGCCCAGCATCCCATTCTGGAGGAGAAAAACTCACCCGGTGAGTTTTCACCTGTAATATCAGCAAGGTGAGAGGATTGCCTGAGCCCAGGAGTTCAAGTCCAGTTGGGCAACAAGGCAAGAACTCGTCTCTATAATAAATAAAAAAAGTAGTTCGGCATGATGGCATGCGCCTATAGTCCCAGCTACTTGGAAGGCTGAGGTGGAAGGATCACCTGAGCCCAGCAGGTCGAGGATGCAGTGCCATGATGGTGTCACTGCACTCCAGCCTGGGCGACAGAGTGAGACTCCCACTCAAAAAAAAAAATAAAAGAAAGAACTTATATAGCTACTCTTGAATTGTACCCTACACCTTTAAAATAAAATAAAATAAATCTTTAAAAAAGAAAAACACCGATGCCCAGGCCAGTTACATTAGGCTTTCTGGGGGTATTTGCTGTTCATAGAATTTTCTAAAGTTCCCCTAGGTGTTCCCAATGTGAAGACACAATCGAGAGCCAGTGTGCCAGGGCTGCTTCAGGAATCCAAATTGTCAGCTTGTTTTCTAAGGGAAATGGAAGACACAGCAAACACGTCCTGCACCATTTTCCAAATTCTGATCTTCAAAATGCTAATTTAAAAAAATTTGAATATGTGTGTCTTACAAACAAGGGTCCTGCCAATGGAATCATACAATATGTGACCTTTTTGTGTCTGGCTTCTTTTTTTTTTTTTTTTTTTGAGTTGGAGTCTCACTCTGTCGCCCAGACTGAAGTGCAGTGGCCACTCCCGGCCACCGCAGCCTTGACCTGCTGGGCTCCGGTGATCCTTCCGCCTCAGCCTTCCAAGTAGCCGGAATTACAGGCATGCGCTACCACGCCCGGCTGATTTTTTGATTTATTGTAGAGATGAGGTCTCGCTGCCCAGGCGGGTCTCGAACCCGCGGGCTCAGGCAATCCACTCACCTCAGCCTCCCAAAGGCGCAGGATTACAGGCTGAGCCACCGAGCCCGGCCTGTGTCTAGCTTCTTTCATCTATAATGTGCTTGAGGTTGGTCCTGGACAGAAAGCAGATTGATAGTTGCCATGAGCAAGGGGGTGGCGGAAGGGGAAGTGGCTGCTTGGTGGGTCCAGGGTCTCCTTTTGGGGGTGATGAGAATGTCTTGGAACTAAATAGGGGTGATGTTTGCACATCATGGTGAATGTACTAAATGTCACTAAATTGTACCCTTTACAGTTCCATGAATTTCACCTTAATACTTTTTTTTTTCCAAATAGAACGATGGTTCCAGTTTGTGGGGCCCTGGATATGGAGTAAGGGGAGGGCTGAACAATGTTAATCAAGGATCTCCTTAAAGCTCAAGGCTCTCTCTAGGTAATGGCCGAGAACCCAGCTTGCAAGACCACATAGGGGCTGGTGTATTTCCAGGAACCCTTCCTCTGAATAGCGACCCTTGGGATACAAGCTTATTGTGGAAAGGGTCTCCTCTTTGACTCCTCATTTGAGCAGTCTGTGGGCAGTGACTTCTGTCCCCTTTGCCCTGTGAAGCTATTAGAAGGAAAGTCAACCCTTTCTGGATTGGCAAATGTCCTTAGGCAAATGTTCACAGTGGCTTCCCTCTCTGATTTTCCTTCCTTCTTGGTGTTGGCCTAGAGATTTCCAATTCCCACTTTCTCAACTCTTTGCCACTTTTAAGATTTTTTTTTTTTTTTGCTATTTTGTCCAGTATTTTTGCTCATTTTTTACCCAAAGGGTTAGCCTAAATAAGCTAGTCTACCATTTGTTCATATATTTATTAATTCGTGTATTCATTCTGAGATGAGAGAAAATATTTATGATTTACAATCTCTCCTCCATGCCTTTAAGGAGAACACCCTAAGGAGGAATCTTTGTCTGTATCATATTTGAAGGAATATGATACATTCAATACAGAGGTGGAGCTGAATTGATTCTCTAAGTGGTAAGATGGAGAGAAATCCAGAAGGCCAGCTGAGAATGTGAGAAGAAAGGACCCTTTGGAGGAGAAAAGAGAGAAAAGCATTTCTGGGAGAAAACAGAGATGCCTACTGTGGATGTTTATGAGGTTTTCCCTCATGATGTGAAACGTAAATTCCTTCCTCTGTCTCTCCCACGAGATCTTTAGTAAGGTATCCATGGCCCCTTAGCACATTAGGAATTGGACCTTTATCTTAGCCAGTTTTGAAGTAAGTTTAGGGGTAGGAAAGAGAGGCTGCCACAACCCAGGCCCAATCTTGTTGCACAACCAACCACTCTGTATTGAAAGCCTACTATGCACAGGTCCTCTGACATCATGGAGATGTGAAAAGGTCATGTGCTCTTTGAGCTATGGCTGTCGCCATGCTTCCTGGCTTTGGCCTCCTCCCACACCTCGGGGAGGTGAATCTTCTTTCTCCCTTCTCTCTCTAATTTACTTTTAAATAAACTTTTCTTTCTAAAAAAAAAGAAGGAAAAAGAAAAGTACCATGGGGCACACACTAAGGAGACCGTAACTGAGCCCATCCCCTCGAGTTTAGGAGGTGAAATGGGACTCTGGAAAGAATCTCCAGAGGTATGGCTTTTGAGCAGGTTCTTTAATGCTGAATGGCAGTTGGATGGGCAACAAAAACAGGCATGTTTAGAAGACTCATCAGCCCACCAGAATTCCTGCGGCCAGCCTGCCTAGCTAGGAGGGCCGAAGCAGGGTGTGACTGAGTTGTCTTTGCCCAGAGTTAGAAACATTATTGTCAGTCAGAGCCATTACCATGTTCTCATTCGATCCTGAGGGGGTGTGTGATACAGAGAAGGCCACTCAATGAGCCAGGAGGGTCTTTCTCTTGCCATGAGGTTCCCAAGAGCTCAGTGCAAATTCTGCCTTCCATCCTCAGCCTGATGGCCCTCATGGAGTCTGATACTCCTGGTGACACTTGCCAGCTGGCAGCCTTTCCCTGAAATAAAGAGAAGGAATGAATTCGTGGCTCTTTCTTGCAGGATCTGTGCTCAGATTGACAGGCAAACCCAACAAGCGCCAGGGAAGGAGCCTGTCTGTTAAGGATGGATGTCCCTGTGCCTGTTGAAATGACTCAGGCGTCACGTCCTGCTTGTTTGGATGGGGATTTTCATCCATGGCCATAGAACACAATTCTCCCCTCTCTAATCCATGTTTCAGTGTATGAGACATGGTTTGTTTAAAGTTTAATAAGTTTAAATTTGCATGAGATTGCTCCTCTTGTAGACATTGGTCTGGTTATATCTTATCTGGTTGGTTCTATGAGCTGTACAAGGCTGGTTATTAAAATAAAACCAGAATCCATTCCTGCAATGGAGCCATCAAATGCAGGGGCAGGAGGGTGTAATAAAATAGCATTATGAGATTGTCTATACCAAGACAGGGTAGTAGTTAAGAGGACAAACCTTGGTGCCGGTCAAGACCTAACTACCCTCATACAACAGTTTAACTTTTGGACAAATCCCTGTGCCTCTCTGAACTCCCTTTTTCTTTGCCTATATGAATGGTACCAAACACCCAAGCTTGTTATGAGGATTAAATGAAACGATGCTTTGCCCAGAGCCTGGCATATAAGACATGCTCAGTAACTGCTAGCTATTATTATGCAATAATGCGAGTTTGATCTCTCTGAGTCTCAATTACCTAAAATCCTTAAATTTATGACTAAAAATCTTAATTTCCATGAAGCCTAAAAAGGATCTCACATCTAAGAGCTACGCTTCTATAGAAGTAATTCCAATCACAAGAGTATCAGAAATACAAGTGTTCATTTATAAATACTTTTTTAACAAAGTGTTTGATCTTGTGCATTATAAAAGCAAAAAAAGAATTATTTTTCCCCCCTCTGGATCTAAGACCATAGGAAAGTTTTAAGTCTAACAAACTACGCAGGGAAAAAGGAAAATCAAGCATGTCCCCAAAGATTTCTGCCTGCAAGCAGTCTTCCCCATCGTGTTCAGTGACCTCGTTTTTCAGCTACAGATTCAGCTGAAAAGGTGAAAAAATAGATGGGTAGAACTTGTTTTATGATTGTGGTGGAGAGAAGACATAAAACCAGAGATTAAGGATGTAAAAGCTGGGTTAATTTCTATGTACTCTAAACTACTGGGAGACACAGTTGAGCTAGTAAGAAGGGAACACAGCAGTGTATTTGCTCGTGGTTTCCTCAGCTCTGGGGTTGAACAAAGAGTCAATGAAAGTGAAAATCAGAGGTCCTATGTTTAACTCTGTGACCCCAGAATTGTCCTCAAATTTCCAGGAGGCTGGTAAGCTTCTAACTTGTGTTCCAGCATTATCTCCACTACAGCCCCCATCCCATTCCCCCAGATCAACCCAGAGTGTTCTTTTCAAAATGTAAATTCCTCCCAACTTAACACCCTGCATGGCTACCATTTCTCAAAGGATAAAGACAAAAGTCTGAGCAGAAATTCCAAGGTCATGGAAGGTCCAGCCCGCACACTCCAGCCCCAGCTCATAGCCTCCTCTTGCTCCCTCTACCCCAGCCACACCTTCCAACTTCCTACTTACGACATGCTCTCTACCATAGGGTCTTTGCACATGCTATACTGCCCCTCTGGCTGGAAGGCCTTTCCTTCCTCTACTTACCTAGTTAATTCCCACCCAACCTTCACATTTCAGCTCAGTCCCTACTTTTGTTCCAGTTACTACTGCCATGAACACACCCACTCCAAAGCTTATTATTCAAGACAACACACACTTCTTTCCCTTACAAATCTGCAATTTGAGTAGGGTTCGGAGGGGAAGTATTGAATCTGCTCCATATAACACTAGCTGGGTGTGTTAGTCCATTTTGTGTTGCTGTAAAAGAATGCATGAAGCTAGCAATTTATAAAGAAAAGAGGTTTACTTGGCTCACAGTTCTGCAGGCTGTACGAGAAGCATGGCACCAGCATTTGCTTCTGGTGAGGGCTTCTGGAAGCTTCCAGTCAGGGCAGAAAATACAAGGGAATCACGTATCAACATGCAATTTGGAGGGGACACATATCCAAACTATATCACCGGGGCAGCTCAAAGAATTCATTTCCAGGATGGTTTACTCACCTGAGTGGCAAGTTGGAGCCAGCCATCCACTTGTGAGCTTGGTTTCTCTCCTTGTGGGCCTCTTCACAGGCTGCCAGCTTCCTTGCAGCATGGCAGCTGGATGCTGAGTGAGCATCCCAAAACACAGGTAGGAGAGGTTGCTGGTTGCTGGAGCCTGGCATGCACCACTTCTGACACATTCCATTAGGTCAGCCAGAGCTAGGAACCAAGGGGAAGTGGGCTTGGACCCACCTCTCAATTAAAGAAGTCTCAAAGAATTTAGGGGAAACGTTTTGAAATCGCCACAGCTTCCTCAAAGAAGTACAGTATTCCCTGGCTTCCATTTCGGTCAGAATCACTATTCTAGACTGCTAAAGGACTTTCCCTCTAAACACGTATCACAACTGTGTGTTTGGATGTACCTGTCTCCCCCACTAGACTCTAAGCAGTAGGTGGGGAGAGGCTGGGTCTGTCTCATGTACTGCTGCATTTGCAGCCCCCAGCACAGAGAAGATGTCCAATCATTATTGGTAGAAATGAATGAATTAGGGAATTCATCAACAATCCAATCAATGAAAGTACTTAGGTGCTCAGAAACTAAAAGGGAACAGGCGGGTAGCAAAAATTAGCAAGAGAGGTGGGGAACGAGAAGCCGGGGTGCTTGTATCTGGACCAACCCAAGAAGCACACATCTTATGCAAAGCAGGAAGTGTCCTCAACCTGGGCTCCCTGCTTCTTGCCTGTGGGAACACGGGCCTAGAGTAGCCAGAGCTTTCAAGTTTTTGATAGCCAAATCTTTCCAATTTTTATGTGACAGCTCCCAATTTTAAAATATAAAAAATACAGACAACTGATTCAACTATGCACAGACACATACACAGAGTAGATTAATTAAAGCATGTCTGTAGGCCGAATCTGGCCATGGGCAAAAAATATATACCCTATACTTAGGCATGCCAAAAATAAATTATTTTCTGAAATAATTTGTTTCATAATGGTGGAGAGGAAGACACTTTAAATATAGTATTAAATTGCTGTTTCCAGAACACAACTGGAAATATTTTGTTGTTTGGACCTTGTAGAAACGTTCCCAATATATCACACATTTACCTGGTTATCTTGTTTATTCTTGTTTGCTCCTCCAGTAGATTATATTATAGGAGGGCAGGGTGTTTTTATAAGTTCAGTTCACAGACTACATTTAGAACCCTCAAGCCAAAATTAATGCTTGGCACATAATAAGTGCCCAGTAACACACACAAAAAAATTAAAAACTGGCAAGAGAAGAACGTTTTTAAAGCGGCCTTGTTCACTGTGTTTCTGTCTTTCTGTGTGTCCTTCAGCACAAATGATGATGAGAAGTTTAAGAAGTTGGGGGCTACAGCCATCCTTTGCCCATTTGTGCCTGCTCACAGCTGCATCATCTCACCCGTGCTACCCGAGGCTCACGTGTAAGTACTCTCAACTCCAGCTCATTTGCTTTGCCAGCTTATACATGGAAGCAGAGCTAAAATGACTCAGTGACCTTAAGGTTTCGGGAGCTGTTCCTTTGTCCTCTTGAAAGGGACATCTGTTCCTTTGTCCTTTTGAAAGGGACATCAAGCCTGGAGCCGGCAAAGCTATTTGGCCTATAAAAATAACTAGACACAATGGTTTAGAGCTAAGTGGCAAATCAGCTGGGACTGAGTCATTCCATTTCTTATCAAGCCAGACGCTCTAATGTCAAATAGTGTGCAAAGCCTGATAAAATCTGTCTATAGCCCTCATCAAGTGTATGCCCGAACGTCTCAGCCAGTGCTCAGGGTACACGTTTTCCCCAAGACTCAAGGAGCTATTTCCCAGAGAAGCCCTTGTATTCTTCTGACCCAAGGCATGAGCTCACCAGTGCATGGTGTAACAGGAGCTAATCAACCCTCCAAAGAACAGTCTTGCTTTCTAAAACCATGACCTCTTGTTCCCCTTGTGTCTATTCCAAAGAATCTCAAGCCCAGCTTTCTCTTTTTCCTAGTCAGCACTTTTCAATGGGAAGATTTCAGATACAGTGATACAAGTTTTTGAATTTAGGACACAGTTTTTCAGCCTTGACACATTATTGACATTTTGGGGAAAATAATTAATTCTTTGTTGTGAAGGGCTGCCCTGTGTATTATAGGATGTTTACAGCATCCGTGGCCTCTACCTACTAGATGCCATTTGTGACAACCAACTATTCCCTGGGGCAGAACTATACAATTCTCCCCCCATCCCCCCCACCCCTGCCAACACACACACGTACACTTTACATTAGAACCATGCAGTTATTCTAGACTCCTCTGTCTGCTGACTTGTCAACTATTTATTAGACGCTTACAGTGTTCTCAACAATAATGGTCACTACTCACTACTCTGTAGGGATTATCTCCTTCAGTCCTCTCAGACTCCCTATCATGTAGGTATATTTGTATCCTCACTCTGCAGATGACAAAACACAAGCTCAGAGAGGTATACTCACTTACTCAAGGCCACAGAGCTCATCACGTTGCTGAGCCAAGTCTGACCTGAGAACTCCAGCTTTCATCATACAGAAAGTGTATCCCAAAGTCTCACCTTCAAGGAGCTCATAATATATTTGGCAAGCCATGTGTCCTATACTTGAAGAGTAAAATAATACAGGAGTGAAATCATAGGATAAGATGGCAGACGAAAGAAAATCATTAATAAGAGCACTTAGTTCATGATGGAAGATGCAAAAACCATCACCAACACCATTATAATCACCATCATACTCTCACTATCGTCACCATCATTATTACCATCATCACCATCATCATCGCCATCATCATCACCACCTTGTACTGCACACATCTGCATCTCTCCAGCCTTGGAAGAACTCCACTCCACCCATCCCACCCCATCCTACTTTCCTCCTACTTCCCTTTGATAGGTATTATGGTTAACTTCTTGGTAGACTTTTTGTTAGGAACCTTCCAACTGGCAGCTTAAGCTTGATGTTCTGAAAGCAGCTCCTTGCAAAATGAGCCTTGCAATTTCTCATAATGTCCGTTGGAAACATTCACACTCCTGCCCGTCTTTCCCACTGACATGACTTCTGAAACCAAATGGTAAAAATCAGTGGGCTTTCACTTGCATCCAAACTATCTGGGGATGGGCGGGGGAGACCAGGAATGCATATTCCTGGGCTCCACCCAGGATTCATTTAGCCTGAGCAAATTGAGGCCTAAATCAGCAATGAAGTGACTGGAGAGTTTCTTGCCCATCTTCCTTCAATGCCAGGTGAGGAAATTAAAGCCCAGGGAGGGGGTGGAACCTGCCAATGAACACCTCACAACAGGACTCTTGATCTCCTGACTAAGTCAGATCCTTTCACCAGGTCTGAACATAAGCTATTATTATTAGCAGAGTGGATGAATAATAATTATTATTATTTGTTATGCCCTTCACTAGGAAACTTTTCCTTGGAAGACCAGACAGTAAATATTTCAGGTTCTGTGTACCAGGCAGTCTCTCTCGCAACAACTGAACTTTGCTTTTGTATCATAAAAGCTACAGCAATGGATGTGGCTGTGTTCCAATAAAGTTTTATTTACAAAAGCAAGCAGCAGGCCTACTGACTGTTGTTTACTAACCCCTGTCCTGGACCAAAGACTGCTCTCTCTTCTCCTTGGCTATTAAAGGGCGCTGGCTGCATTTTGATGACTGAATCAGTAATCTGTGGTTGTATTACAGACCACCTCAACATCAAATGGCTTAAAACAACAACCTTTTATTATTGCTCCCAAGTCTACAGGTCAGCTGGATGATTCTGCTGGGCAGGTCAATTTGTCTGATCTTGGCTGGATTTGCTTATGCGTGTGCACTCAGCTGATAGGTGAGCTGGAGATTGGATGATCTAGAATGACCTCATTCACAAGTCTGTTAATCGATTGGGTGGTGGCCAGGGTGACAGGAGTATCTCTCAACACATAGCAGGCTAGCCCAGACTTGTTCACATAGTCGGCAGAGAGCATTCTAAAACAAGAGCTAAGTACTCAAAGTCCCTTGAGGCTTAGAATCAGAATGAACACAGTGACCCTCCTCCACATTCTACTGGTCAAAACAAGTCATCAGGCCAGCTCAGATACAGGATTGAGGGAAAGACTCCACTTCATGATCAGAGGAGGCAGCAAAGTCATACTGCAAAGTGTGCAAAGCACAGAGACCGATTCCCAAGCTTTCAGTTGTCATGTCAGCCAATCTGGTTCAGAGCCTG
Organism: Carlito syrichta; assembly: GCF_000164805.1. Lineage (NCBI taxonomy): Eukaryota > Metazoa > Chordata > Mammalia > Primates > Tarsiidae > Carlito > Carlito syrichta. Next base: position 902,948 of record NW_007256007.1, on the reverse strand, counting down.
GTCAGTCCCGATGTGACCGATCACCAAATTGTCTGATAATTCCAAATCAATTGTCTGAGGATCAGTTCAATCATGTCAGGGGTGATTCGACCTTTATCTTTAGAAAGAGGAGGGGGGAGTCTCTAGGAATGAGAGGCAACCTCTTGTATTTCCTGTTAGATGACAAGGCTGTGCCCCCCAGCCTTCTGTGTGCAGTCACATAGCAAGTGCAGTGCCTGCAACCTGTATCTGGATTTGCCCTTGGCAATCAGCACAGAGTGCTTGGAATGGCTTTGAATGCATTTGCCAATTTCTCTACCTAAAAGAAAAAAAAGTTTTATTCTCAGAGATGTTTACGCCCACTGGTATTCTGGTTGGTACAGCAGTTTTAATAGTGTGAGCTATTCGGGTGTGCTGACTGCCAGCGCTCCCCCTGAGTTCTGAACTCAGGGGTTTCGGAAGCAGGCTCTGTGCGTACCTACTCAGCATTTTCACCCATTATGTCCTGCAGTGAGACCTCATCTCTACAATAAATCAAAAAATCAGCCGGGCATAGTAGCGCATGCCTGTAATTCCGGCTATTTGGAAGGCTGAGGCGGAAGGA
>NW_007256007.1:900541-902345 GCF_000164805.1 Carlito syrichta | reverse complement strand
GCACTCCAGTCTGGGCGACAGAGTGAGACTCCAACTCAAAAAAAAAAAAAGAAAAGAAATGCTTTCTTTTTTAATTTGGTAAACTCCAAGATACGGTGCTATGACCTGACACATGATCATTATGAGAAAGTACCAATTTCTATTAAGCATGTTTCTGGGACTTTTTTATTTTTATTTTTTTACATTTTTTTCACTGCAGATTAGATGAGTGATCATCAGGTTTGACATACAGAGAAAAAAGGCCAGACAAGGACATTTTCTGATGACAAGGGAAGTCTCTATCCTATGACAAGAGACAACACCAACATTGTCAAGAGCATGAATTTGGGAGCCAGACTGCCTTGGCTTAGATTCCTACTCTGCTGTTTGCTGGCTTTTGTGACCTGGAATAAGTTACATGGCCCTCTATGCTTCAATTTTTCATCTGTAAAGTGGGGATAATGATAGTATAATACCTTCTTCACAGGATTTTATAAGAATGAAATTAGTAATGAACTAGAGCACTTAAAACAGCATCTGGACAGAGTAAGCCCTCTATGAGAAATATTTACTACTACTATTTTGTTGTTGTTGTTGTTGTTGTTGCTGACTTACTCATTCTCTCAGTGATTATGTATATAAGAATTGTGTTAGACGGCCCAATGGCTCAGCCTGTAATCCCAGCACTTTGGGAGACCAAGGCAAGAGGGTTGCCTGAGCCTGGGGGGTTCGAGTCATCCTGGCCAACTTGGCAAGACCTCATCTCTACATAAATCAAAAAATTAGCCAGGTGTGGTAGCGTGCGCCTATAGTTCCAGCTACTTGGAAGGCTGAGGTGGACGGATCACCTGAGCCCAGCAGGTCGAGGTTGTGGTAACTGTGAGCATGGCACTGCACTCCAGCCTGGGCAACAGAGTGAGACTCCAAATGAAAAAAAAAAATTGTCCCCAAATAATCAGCTCAGGAAAATGTCAGAGCTGAACCAATTCATACCCACCATCTTCTATTCAGTAGATGGAACCAGAAATATGTTGAGTCCACTCAGTGCTCAGCATAGGGTACCTTGTGGTAGACAAGAATCTGTAGCTTATGAACTCATGGAATGGAGAGACAAATAAACAGGTAGTTACAATAGAGCAGGAACCCAAAAGTGAGGACAAAGGGACACATTGTAGGATGCTTTAGAACCTCCTTAGAGAGAGCCTAACCCAGACCTAGAGCAATCAAGGAGGTCTCCTGATGGAGGTGATATCTAAGCAGAAGCCAAACCACTGAGAGACAGAGAAGGAAGAGGAGGGGGAATATGTATCAGGAGCAGAGAACGGTGCTAAGCACTTCACCTCACTTTCACTCTTACCTTATGAGAGAGGTATTACGATTGCCACCATTTTACAGATGAGAAAACTGAGGCTCAGAGAAGTTAAGTTATTTGACCAAGGCCACGTAGCCAACAAATGGCAAAGCTAAGATTTTAACCTAGACAGTGCAAAGAGCATGTGTACTTAAGCAGAATTTTGCAAGGTAGCAGATGGTGGCACGAGAAGCAAGTGGGACAACTCCAGACTGAAGAGGTGACATGTGATGGTGTGTTCGTTTGCTGGGGCTGCCATAATAACATACCAGACTGTGTGGATTAAAAAACAGAAATGTATTTTCTCACAGTTCTGGAGGCTGGAAGGCCAAGGTCAAGGTGCTGCCAGGGATGATTTCTCCCGAGGCCTCCCTCCATGGTCTTCACATGGTCTTTTTTCTGGGTGCACAGCTGTGGTGTCTCTTTGCGTATCCAAATTTCCTCTTCTTTTTTTTTTTTTGAGTTGTACTCTCA
>NW_007256007.1:896449-900390 GCF_000164805.1 Carlito syrichta | reverse complement strand
TCGAGATGAGGTCTCACTGCCCAGGCAGGTCTCGAACCCGCGGGCTCAGGCAATCCACTCACCTCAGCCTCCCAAAGGCGCGGGATTACAGGCTGAGCCACCGAGCCCAACTTAAATTTCCTCTTCTTATAAAGACACCAGTTAGATTGGATTAGGGCCCACAGAAGTGACTTCATTTTCAGCTGACTCGCCATTTTAAAGGCCCTGTCTCCAAATACAGTCACAGCCAGAGGTATTGGGTTTAGGGATTCAACATGTGAATTTTTTTTTTTTTAGGCAGGGACACAGTTCAGCCCATTACAGATGATTTAGGGAGTCTGAAAGTTTGACCCAAGGTGGGCAGAGGGCCAGGTTTGCACCTATTCTTGTCACCTGCAGAATGAACCTGTTGCTTATAAGCCCCAGGTCCCCACAACCACCCTGTGACCAAGCAGACCCCATCTCACCAATCAACTCCTTTTGCTGGCTTATTTTCTTTTCCACTCCCACACATCCCTGCAGGAGTTCCAAGTTGTAAAACAGAAATGGGGTGGGCACCTCCCCCACCCTCCCAGTCTTTTTACAACTTCCTAGGATTATGGTGAGGGTGATTATGGCCCAATGCCAAGTATGTGACACAGCCAGCCACTGCTATTGGCTAAATGCTGAGTATGGCCTATATGCCTAGAGTCACCAAACTGCCGTTACCTTTAGGGGCCAAGATCCCTCCAAAGGTCTGCTGAAAAAATCAACTCACAAAAGGCCGATTTATTGGAGAAAAAGCATGTGATTGTATTTAACATGTATACACAGGAAACTTCAGAATGAAGATCCAAAAATATAGAGGAAATTGTCCGTTTTTTGGGTTAGGTTCAACAAAGTAAGGACAGCCATATAGAAATAAAATCAGATGAAAAAGGGTATGACCTAATGCTAATAGACTGAGTGGAGAAACCCAGGAAGTTTTGTCTGTCTAGGTTCTTCTTGGTCTCTCTGGGCAAGCATTCCTTACTTCTGGGTGTTGTAGGACTCCCAGTCAAACAATATAGGTCAGATAATTTATTTATGGTCAGTTTTTACACAAAAGGGTGGAGGGAAAATTAGAGTAATATTTTTAGCTCTTATGGTTGACTTTGGGGAAAAGGGGTTCTGGCTTCTACACTCATGTTGGAGAAGAGAGATTCTAGTTTCTTTTTCTTTTTCTTTTTTTTTTTTGAGTTGGAGTCTCACTCTGTTGCCCAGGCTGGAGTGCAGTGGCACACTCATGGCTACCGCAGCCTCAACCTGCTAGGTTCAGGTGATCCTTCCACCTCAGCCTTCCAAGTAGCCAGAACTACAGGTACACGCTACCATGCCTGGCTAATTTTTGATTTATTGTAGAGACAAGGTCTCGCCAAGTTGCCCAGGTAGGTCTTGAACCCTCAGGCTCAGGCAATCCACTCACCTGGCCTCCCAAACTGCTGGGATTGCAGAGCCATCAAGCCAGGCCAGAGATTCTAGTTTCTATGGCTAGCCTCAGGGGAGAATGGAACCGATAGACAGGAGGGCAGAAGAAAGTCTATGAAAAACTTGCTTCTGAAGGCTTCATTTTGGGGTATCGTTTTCTGGGCCCAGCAGGCCCAAGACACGGTGAAGAAGGAAGAGAGAGACAAGAGCTGGAAAGGCTATATATAGGCTTACAGATTCTTCCATTTAGAAACTGAGGGAATAGCAGTGCTTAGTATTTGTGAAGGGAAGAGTCTTCAGAGAAGAAGAGAGTGAGCTTCTGACCGTAGTTTTCCTGAGACCTGGCGAGCACTGCCAGCCCAATACATGGGAATGAGAGGGATGGGGTAGGACGATGGCAGGTCCCCTTCAAACTGAGTGAAATGGACACCCTCAAGGGATAAGCTGTAGGACCTTGGGTCAGTTCCACGCTTGAGCCCAGGGCTTGGGCCTCACCTTCTAAAGTGGAGCCTTCCTGGAAGCAAGGAGGATAGATACTGTCCTGCCACTGCAAGCATCAGGCCTAGGAACCCTGGGGATTGTCCATCCAGGCAGGATGCAGTTTCACAGAAGCGCCATTAGAAGACAGGTTTCTAGGAGGCCTTGCCCATTAGTGTCAGAGGAGAAATCATGGGAGAGAAGCACCTCTGACCAGGACTCCCAGCTTGTTTCCAGGAAAAAGGCAGGCAGCAGGTTAACCATCTCCTGACCTCATTCTCAGGGTGACTACTGTGTCGACTTCACCAGGACCTAGTCAGGGCTCAGGTTTATGAGAGCACAGTCTCTAGTGTTAACCAGACCTCAGTTCAAATCCTCACGAATCCTAGCGGTGTGACCTCAGGTAACTCACTGCACCTTTCTGAGCTTCAGGACCTTCATTTAAAGAGAAGGCAGGAGCAGATGTCTTCTCGTAGGGTTGCTGTGAGCTTCAAATGAGATACTAAAACACCATCTCTTCTGTCATTAACAAACCATGTTACTTTTATGTTACTTTGAGTAAAGTGATTGCACCTCTCTGAGCCTCAATTTCCCCTTGTCTAAAAACATGGATAATAATTTATATTCCAGCAGGGTGTTGGGAGAATTAAATAACATGTACAAAGTGCCCCAGTTGTGGGTGTTTGATAAAGGTATCCAAAACATCAGAAAATGTAGGTTAGACATATTTTTGAAGTGTTTCAGTTATTTTCAAATAATATTCTCCATGTGTTTTTCTTCAAGATCCAGCTACATTTTCAGACAAAGGACTAATAAATTTAAGGCAGTGCGTCCAAATTTTAATCTGAGGAGAAAGTACAATTTATACACGAACTTCCCTGTGTTTCTAGACTTTTTGTACACTCCTTGTTTATTTATTGTACTTTTATCTCATTCATGATCGGAGACCGATAGGCTGTTGATTTCCTTCAAGCCTCTTGACTGCCTGAGTCAAAACCTCTGGATGGGGGGCCCCTTCTTTTTCTCTCCCTCCTACTCACACAAATTCCCAAGAACTGGCAGAAAATCAACTCATCTCAAATCATGGCTGTGGCACCTACTGGCCCAGTGACCAGGCACAACTTCCTTCTCTGAGTCTCTGATTTCTCATCTGTAAAATGGGGCTGATAAAAACCTCATGGGCCCATTGTGAAGGTTTAATGAAATGATGTATGAAAATCCTGGCCAGGCTCGGTGGCTCATCCTGTAATCCCAGCGCTTTGGGAGGCTGAGGTGAGTGGATTGCCTAAGCCCGCAGGTTCGAGACCCACCTGGGCAACTTGGCAAGACCTCATCTCTACAATAAATCAAAAAAATTAGCCGGGCGTGGTAGCGCGCGCCTGGAGTTCCAGCTACTTGGAAGGCTGAGGTGGAAGGATCACCGGAGCCCAGCGTCGAGGCTGCGGTGGCCGGGAGCATGCCACTGCACTCCAGTCTGGGCAACTAAATGAGACTCCAACTCAAAAAAAAAAAGAAAAATCCTTAGGCACCTGGAGCATGGTCCAACTCTCTCCCTGGGAACAAGCATGACTATCTCTGTGGCTATGATGGGAAGAATGTAGTTCTAACAGGATCTCACTGTGCCCCCTCTCTCTGTCTTTGCAGGGATCCCCTCTTCCGCCAGCTCTGCGCCCTCCACTGGCTTCTGGAGGCCCTGACTATCGACCACAACCACTATACCATGAATTCGGTGATCGCCTGCTGGAATCCAAAGTACGCTTTGGCCCTTCAACTCCTGGTCAACTAGCATAGACTGGGCAGTGGGGAGGAGGCTCCTGTATGTTCTTCTCTGCCTTTTGCAGTTTGTGATGGGCGAGTTGCTTTAAGAGCTTGTTTGCAACCGAGCACAGAGGCTCACACCTGTAATCCCAGCACTTTGGGAGTCCGAGGCCAGAGGATTGCCTGAGCCCAGGGGTTCGAGACCAGCCCAGGCAACTTGGCTAGACCTCATCTCTACAATGAAAAAAAAATTTTTTTTTTTTTTTTTTTTTTTTTTTTTT
>NW_007256007.1:851282-896426 GCF_000164805.1 Carlito syrichta | reverse complement strand
CACAGCCACCCCAGCGTCAACCTGCTGGGCTCCGGCAATCCTTCCGCCTCAGCCTTCCAAATAGCCGGAACTACAGGCATGCGCTACCATGCCTGGCTAATTTTTTTATTTGTTTATTGTAGAGATGAGGTCTTGCCAAGTTGCTCAGGCTGTTCTCGAACCTCTGGGCTTAGGCAATTCCCTCACCTTGGCCTCCCAAAGTGCTGAGATTACAGTCTTGAGCCACCGTGCCCAGCCTCTACAATAAAGTTTTTAAAAATTAGCCAAGAATGGTGGTGCTCGCCTGTAGTTCCAGCTACTTAGAAGGCTAAGGCAGAAGGATCACCTGAGCCCAGCAGGTCAAGGCTGCGGTGGCCATGAGTGTGCCACTGCACTCCAGCCTGGGTGACAGAGTGAGGCTCCAACTCAAATAATAATAATAATAATAGCTCATTTGTGTGCTCTGTGGCGTTCAAACGGGGGTGAGCAAAAGTTAATTCATACAGACTCCCAAGAGCCAGTTATACGCATCTCCTTCCCACATCTCTTCTCAGCTATGCATTCAGTGACATCACATTGGCAGCTTGAAATCAATCAGCCATGCTGGGAGTATTTACAATACAGAAATTGGCAAGCCATGCCAGCACACACTGCTGAACCCATAGCTAGGGTTCTCTCTTCTTGGACTGTCTCCCCAACGCTATTCTCTGTTCCTCTTCCTTTTTTTTTTTTTTTTTTTTTTCCTTAAGAGATGTATTGGAGTGCAGTGGTGCAATCATAGCTCACTGTCTCCTCGGACTCATGAGCTCAAGCAATCTTCCCGTCTCAGACTCCTGAACAGCTGGGACCACAGGCACATGTCACCATGCCCAACTAATTTTTTAATTTTATTTTTTGTAAAGGTGGAGGTCTCGCTAGATTGCCCAGGCTGGTCTCAAACTCCTTGGGCTCAAGTGATCCTCCCGCCTCAGCCCCACGAAGTGCCGGGATTACAGGAATCGGCTATCGCGCCTGGCCCCGCCTCCAGCCTGGCCCCGCCTCCAACCTGGCCCCGCCTCCTTTTCTTCCTTCTCCCTTCCCTTTTATTCTTCCCTTTATCTTTGTTCTTGTTTTTCACCTTTCTCTCAAGATTTCACTTTGGGTTTTGTTTTGTTTTGTAATATATATCGGTGGCTACTTCTCCACTTGGACCCAAGAGAGTACTTGCTATTCAGGTCCCTGGAGCAAATGGGTTTGCTCAGGCAGAAGCTCCATAACATGTTGTCTAGGCCAAGAAAAGCGTTGGGTGTGTCACCACCAGAGAGTGGGCTCACCCTAGAGCTTTGAGGCCACTGTTGCAAGAACCACATTGTACACACAAGGCGGAACAAGGAAGAGACAGGCTGGTAAAGGCATTGGTTCTCTAGGAAGTGCCAGCTTGACTGCAAGAATGAGACAGGAAAAGGTAAAGAACCACAATTCGGCCAGAAGTGGTGGCCCATTGCCTGTAATCCCAGAGGCCAAGGTGAGAGGATTACCTGAGCCCATGGGTTCGAGACCAGCCTGGGCAACTTGGTGAGACCTCATCTTTACAATACATCAAAAAATGAGTGGAGCATGGTGGCAAATACCTGTAATTCCAGCTACTTGGAAGGCTGTGGCAGAAGGATCACCTGAACCCAGCTGGTTGAGGCTGCAGCAGTAGCCCTGAGCATGCCACTGCACTCCAGCCTGGATGACGGAGTGAGACTCCAACTCAAAAAAAAAAAAACAACCTCGATTTGAGGAATTAGATTTGCGCTGTGAAAATCACAAGCTGAGTGAAATAAAAGAGCTTCCCAGCCCCCAGGTTCTAACTCAAACACTGATACTAGCACCTTCTCAAGATCCTTCTTCCCAGGTAAATTCAGTCTTCTTCCAATTCCAGAATCCTGAGTCTTAATTACCTCCTTCCTCCTGAAGACATTTGCCACCCACCTCCCAAATCCCCCCACCCTCAAGTAATCTCTCACACCAGGAATCAGATAAACCTCAAATGCAACCAGAAATATAAATCATGCATCTACTGACAGATCAGAAACTCCCATCAATTCGGTGTTTTGGGTTGAGATGAACTTAACACTGTAGACTTCATTAATACAAGTGGTTTAAAACCTTATTTTGTTTAAGTAGAAGAAATCCATTTTGTAAATGGAAGCCTCAGTTACGTAAAACAGATTTTTCTAAATGAAACTTTTGCTTGTAGCAAGAGGTTTAGGAGCCTTGGAGACCTGAAGCCCCTCCACTTACTCCCATCCCCACCATGACACACCAATTATTTCCAAAATATCCTTGTGGCTCCCAGAATTTGTCTGAAAATCACAGCCCTAAAACGTTTTCCATGCACTTTTTTTTAAGAGATAGGATCTCACTCTGTCACCCAGGTTGGCACAATCATAGTTCATTGTACCCTCAAACTCCTGGGCTCAACTGATCCTCTTGCCTCAGCCTCCTGAGTAACTGGGACTAAGGTGCATGCCACCATGCCTGACTAATCTGTGTGTTGCTGTAGTTTTTTTAGAGACAAGGTCTTGCTATGTTGCCTAGTCTGGTCTTGAACTCCTGGTCTCAAGTGATTCTCTCACCTCAGCCTCCCAATAGCTACGATTACAGACATAAGACACAGCACCAAGCTAATTTTTTTTCTTGAGTTGAAGTCTTACTCCGTTGCTCAGGCTGGAATGCAATGGTACGCACGCTCATAGCCATCCTAGCATCCACCTGGTGGGCTCCGGCGATCCTTCCACCTCAGCCTTCCAAGTAGCTGGAATTACCACACACAGCTAATTTTTTGTTTATTGTATGGATGAGATCTCACCAAGCTGCCCGGGCTGGTCTCGAACCAGTTAATTTTTAAGTATTTGTTTAGAAACAGAATCTGGCTATATTACCCAAGCTGGTCTTGAACTCCTGAGCTCAAGCGATCCTCCCACCTCAACCTCCTGAGTAGCTGGGATTACAGGCTATTTATTTTTCTTTAAAATAAAACTGCTCAAGCATTAAGTGAATGCGGTTTATTCTTATGGAAATTTTTCAAAAAATTTATAAGTATATAAAGTATGAAAGCTTTTATTCCCTCCCTGAAATCTTCTCCTTAAAGAAAACCCCTTTTAAAGGTCCAAGATATGTCCTTCCAAATCTTTCTGTCTTCCTTTTATAAAGATATACAGATGCATTTTTTAAACAAAATGCGATCATACTCTATATATTATTCTCTATATGATTTTTCCTCCTTGTACAATGACTCATGGGCATCATTCCCAAAGTTTCCACATTATTTTAACAGCAGCAGAGTATTCTATTGTATGGATGGAACATAATTTAGATAACCATTTCTCTGTTGACAGACACTGAAGTCATTCCCAAATTTTTGACATTTCAAGTAGTACTTCACAGAACATCCTTATACATATCTTTTATGCCCAGTTGCAAATATTTCTGTTGGCTGAATTCCAGGAAATGGGAATTGCTAGGTAAAAGCATCATCTATTTTTTTCCAGTTGATTGCTTAAATTCTAAGAAAAAGCTCTCTGAGCCAGCCAGTCTCTAATAGCAAGCCACCAACAGCAACATTTTGCCTTCAACAGGTGGGCACCTGTTCTCCCAAACTAAGGAGAGAACATCATGTAGCATTTGAATTGAGGAGAAAGGGATCATCTTTATTTCCTTTGGTTGATTTTAGAACTATGCTCAAATTGTGACCAAAAATTGTTAACTGCAGTAAAAAGACGTAGTGGTCAGAATTCCATCAAGAGGCCAAGAACATCTAGCTGTATAAAAGTAGAACTTGAACCAGACCTAGCTAGAAACCTGAGAAAAATATCCAGTCCAGGAAAGCTTCCCATGGGAAGACAGAGAATATGTGTTGGGGTTTGTTTTTTCTAGTGAACTATTTTCTCCTGATATGGATTTTAGTTTGGGATCAGAAGTATGCTGGTAAATGTTTAACAACCTACAGAAGGTGAAAAGCCATAATTTGTGACAATGCCAATTTCCATGGTGTAAATACTCCTCCCGTCTTGGCTGATCTCAAGCTACCAACATGATGTTACTGAATGTGGAACTGGAGAGTCAGCTCTTGTGAACCAGTAGAAACCAGCTCCAGCACGCCACTGCTTGGAATTTATTTTTAAAAATAATAAATCTGAGAGGATGGGGCAGTTTAGGTTACCTAGAAAGTGACAGAAAATATGCTTTTAGTTAGCAAGAAAGCAAAAGAATATCTACTCTTTAATGCTTCATCCCTATTTATGGTGTTTCACTCTTACACTGTAGTATGAATTTTCCCAAACCTACAAAGGCATATTTTTAAAACCCAGAGGGATTTGAATGACGAAGAGCAAGGGTTTTAGCATCAGATGGGCCTGGATGAATCCAGGTTCTGCCACTTAATAGCTAAGTGACCTTGGGAAGGTCACTTAACACCTCTGGGTCTCTGTTTTTTTCATCTGTCAAATGGGTTCCTCAGAAAAGTTATTGTAAGGATTAAGCAAGGCAAAGTACAAAGAGCATTTAGCTTAATGTCTGAGAACACAGGTGTTCACTAAATAAGAGCTGTTAAAGATACAAATCTGTATCTTAGACCAGGCCTGATGGATCAACCTGTAATCCCAGCACTTTGGGAGGCCAAGGTGAGTGGATTGCCTGAGTCCACAGGTTCAGGACCAGCCCAGACAACTTGGCGAGACCTCGTCTCTACAATAAATTTTTTTAAATATTAGCCAGGTGTGGTAGTGCGCGTCTGTAGTTCTGGCTACTTGGAAGTCTGAGGTGGAAGGATCGCCTGAGCCTGGCAGGTCGCTGGCGTGGCCGTGAGTGTGCTTCTGCACTCTAGCCTGGGCAACAGAGTGAGTCTCCAACTCAAAAAAAAAAAAAGAATCTGTATTTTAAAGAGCAATTAGACATATGATTATCATCATTGAGACTTAAGGCTAGGGAAGAAATAAACTTCTGAGCAGAATTTTACCAACAGGTAAGAGCCATGTTCACTGGGTGAATAGGCAAACATACAGAGGAAAAAAGTCCGCAGAAGGTCACCCAAAAATCTAGTTGTAAAGATAAACAACCCAGGGAATGACCCCAAGAAAGTAATATCCAATCTCCAGATCTCTTGACTGTGCTTTTCTGAGCTTCCACCATCAAGCAGCCTATGTCTCCTGTTCTTAAAGCACTTTGAGATTTAAACCCTGGGCCCTGACACCCACCATGCATTTTCCAAAAGGAAACCCTCATCCCTGGGGACCTATAGAACCCAGTGGCTCCACTTCAAGTGGGCATAGTGACAGCTGTAGATCCAACTCCTTCCCCTAATGGATTTTGTAGCAAGAAGGTGGGGGTGGCCCAATACCTCAACGCTAGCTTTCTACAGGTAGCAAAATTTCACTAACTGGCAGTTAGTATGCTGCAGGCAGAAGGATGATCTTTGTTAGTTGTAGAAGGATCTCATCTTCAGATGGATCAATTAACGGCTGGGTGAATGGTCAGGTGACAGATTTGAGGATGTCGTGAGTTACATCTGTGTTTCTGCTATATTAAAAAAAAATCCTTCTCAACTTCCCAGTTTCATCATGCAGGATCAAACACATTATCATTTCTCAGCCTCCTTGTTCGCTCTCCTGCTAACAAGAGAGTTTATTTCAATGGACCAGATGATTGAGTCCACAACAGAAGTAGAAACTGAGCCTTTATCATAAATAAGCTAATTACCCTTCTCCAAGAGATACAAGCCTCTGTTTAGGCAAAATAAGACCTGATTTTTTTTTTGTGAAAGCCCACAAGTCTTCATTCAAATCCTTGGAGCCACCTGTGTTTCAGAGTTCTGATTTTTTTTAAAGGAAATATGGGGCATATGCCATATAGAACATCACACTCCCAGAGAGGCCCTGTTATCAAACACAATCTTTCTGCAGAAAACAAGTGAATAATTACCCTAAGTGCATAATAAAGCTCAGTGAAGGCCATCAACAGCCTCCCATCAGTTCATCACACTTTGCTGCCAAATAAGTTATTTGTATACCCAAATGTTTCAAAGAAAGAGAAAACCATTAAATATAGTTACCTAATCTAATTGCTGAATTTACAATTAAACTAATTCTATTCTGTTTAAGTATTACTCTTCAATGCTTAATCTGGCTGAACCAGGAAAATCAGGAAAAGAAAAAATAACTTACAGGGCTAGGAGATGGACCTGGGTTATTGGCAATGAAAACCGAGATTTCAGGTCCTTTGGAGAGGCAACCAAACATTCAGCAGTTGACAACTAAGTAGACATGTCTCTGACCATGTAAGACTGCTAGGAGTTGTTAGTGACCTTGGAGGAGAGTAAATCTGACTTTGCTTTAAATCTTGGTGTTTCTTTGTCTAAAAGGTTTGTACCTCCTGTTTTTACCCAGGGTCTGTGTTCTCTTGAAGATTTGTTTAAAGATCTCCTGTCAGCCCATTTGCTTGAAAAGAGAGGCTGAGGAGCCTTCTGGAACATAATTAAAGACTCAAAGTAGTTGGCTTTCTCAGAATGCTGAGTCTCAGCTTCCTTCAAGTTGTTTGTGTTAGCTTAACAGGGCCACTGCAACCTGTCCCCCTCTTCCTTGCTGTGCTATTGAAACACAGTAAGAAGACCCTATGAGCCAACCATCTGCTCTTCAATTAAACTAGCAAGTATTTTCTTTTCAATTAAAAAAAAATGTTTTTGGTTTAAAGTGCCTTTGGATTTTGGAATTAGTTAAGGGGTTGTGAACCTGTGTTAGTATTATTCTTATTAGAGACTAACTTCCCAAGGGCCAATGAGAAGGACTAACTAGAAATGAGTGGACCTTTGCAGGGAAGTGGACAATACCAGGTGTGGGGAAACACAACAAGCTCTAATGCCACTTCCCCCAGTCCTCCTGCAATCTTCCCTAGTCACCTTGGGGGGAAAACAGGCAGACCACTGGCCAAAGAGGGGAGTAAACAGTTATCAACTGGTCCACCAGGCAGGGTACAGGACACATCCAGAAAGAGTTGTTCCAACAGACTTGAGTCCAGAGTCCTGTGTCTCCCCTGCAGCTACATGAGTAGCATAAGTTTTCTAAGTCTCATTACCTCAGGCTGTCCCAAAGACACCACTGTACCCACTCTTAATTAGGGAAGCCAGTTGGGTACAATCCTGACTTTCATTAAGACACTCTGACATTCAAGAGTTGGGCTATCTGGGTATAAAGAATCCTCTCTTCCTTTAGAGAAACATGTGTGGGTAAAAGGCAACGAACTTTGATGTTTCAAATATGACACAAACACCTAAATCTACCTACTGTTTTATGGTGAAACAGCTGGTGTGTAAGAGCCTTCTCCCATCCAAGTACTAACCAGGCCTGACCCTGCTTAGCTTCCGAGATTAGACAAGATCAGGTGCCATCAGGGTGGCATGGGATAGATGTAAGTGTTTTCGATGCCAAACACTGTTCTGGCTGTACTACCTCATTTAAGCCTCACTGTAACATACCAAATGAGGAAAATGAGCCACAGAAAATTCAAGTAACTTGCTCAAAGTTGCATAACTAGAAAGGATAAACCTAAATAGCCTAGCTGCAAGTAGGGGCTTCACCACTAAATGATTGTTTCCTTTGTAGCTAAAGCCCAGAGTCTTCCGTTAATTTAGAGGATAAACTAGTGCCCTCCTCAAAAAAAGAATGCCTCATTCCAAAATGGTTCCTACTAGGGGGCCCCAGGATACAATAGAGATCTGACTTAATAAGATGATATAATACGTAATATATAATTTTCTTTTATAAAATAATGAAAAGTGTCATTCTGCACATATGAGGAGGGACCCCAAAAAACTGGAATTTGCTTATTAAAAAATTGAATATTTATTCTTACATGTTTAAACTTCAGTCACCTTCAAAGTACTCTCCATTTGATACAATACACCTATTGAAACACTTTCCACTGCTCAAAACAGTTTTTGAACTCGTCAACTTTGATGCCTTTTAATGCTTCTGCTTTTCTTTTGTTTCACCTCTTCCACATCAGAAAAACACTTCCCTTTGAGGACTTTTTTCATCCTGGGAAACAAAAAAGTCACTTGGGGTGAGACTGGGTGAATAGGGAGGGTGAGGCATGAGAGTCATGCTGTTTGGGGTCAAAAACTGTGGAACACTCAGCACGGTGTGGGCAGGTGCGCTGTCATGGTGTAAGAACCAGTTTGCCACAACTCAGGACGTGTCTTCTGCAAATTGTGATGCAGCCTTCTCAAAACTTCCAAATAAAAACATTGGTTGACCGTTTGATCCGGAGAAACAAATCTCAAGTGCATTACAAAGGGCCCACCTGCCCTTCAAAAAAAAGAGTAAAGATAATTCTGAGTTTTTTGGGGTCTCCCTTTGTACTGTTTTGCAACTAAATTTGTGCTGTTTGACTCAGTATACAGCTCAGTTGTGGACTTGATCAATACATGAATATGCAAACATATATTTAACCAATATTTCAAGACCTTTAAGTCTTTTCCAATGTCTTGTTTTCACGAAACAATGCAGAATCATTCTGAACAACACACACATAATAGCAATTTTTTATTTAAATGTTTATATTTAGTCTCCCTTGGCCAGGTGCAGTGGTTTACACCTGTAATCCCAGCACTTTGGAAGGCCAAGGCAGGAGGATTGCTTGAGCCCAGGAGTTTGAGACCAGCCTGGGCAACATAGCAGAACCATGTCTCTCAAAAAAAAAAAAAAAAAAAAATTAGCTGGGCATGGTGGTGCATACCTGTAGTCCCAACTACTCAGGAGACTGAGGTGAAAGGATCACCTAAACCCAGGAGGTTGAGGCTTTGGTGAGCCGTGATCCTGCCATTGCACTCCAGCCTGGGCAACAGAAGGACATATGGACTCAAAAAAAGAAAAAAAAAAAAAAAAAGCTTCCCCTCGTCGTGTGGTATCCTCCCCCCTCCACACACACCTAACTAAGAAAATCTCATTTTCCTCAAACCTGCTTTTCTCAGGCACTACTAGAGATACTGCAGAGAAGAAAACAGACAACATCCCTGCTCTCAGGAACTTCCATTCTCTGGGGGAAGCAACAGATAGCAAACATGTAATAATCAAGAGACTCTGAGACAGCATGAGGTATCACGAAGAAATGACGGCAGGGGAGCAGGGGAGTTTTCAATGGATCATCAAGGAAAGACTGACTCCAGAGGTGCCATCTGAGTGAAACCTCTGATTTCCCTGCTCTTCTCTTTGCACCGATTCAATGGCATCACCCCTCCACTCTGGCAGCCCAGTGGGCATCTCTACAGAGTGGGAAGACGTGGCAGGATGATCAGATTATCACTCAGGAGGCAGGACGGGGCCACCTAGTCTGGGAAAGCCCCAGATCCTTGACCTCTGCCCCCTCCCTGGTGCAAAATCAGCTGTTCTTCCCCTCAGTCATGGGCACATTAACAGGTCCAAACCAACCAACAATCTTTCTACCCTGAGAAGCAGATGTTTTATCCCAAATGCAAGTTCAGAAAGTCAGAGTGAGGCATTTGAGAAAATTCCCCTGATTGTCACTAGGGATAGACATCTTCAAGTGTCTGCCCAGAACAAAATGTGCTTGGCAGACACAGTTAAAAGTGATTCGACAGTGCTCCATGCCCTCTTCCCTTGATTTCTGGCAAGGACCCCCACAA
Source organism: Carlito syrichta (assembly GCF_000164805.1). Lineage (NCBI taxonomy): Eukaryota > Metazoa > Chordata > Mammalia > Primates > Tarsiidae > Carlito > Carlito syrichta. The sequence continues at coordinate 886,783 of NW_007256007.1, read as the reverse complement.
AAATTCAGCAGGGGGAAATTATGAAAATTATAGCTACTTTTCCCCCATGGACCTACTCTGGTACCTCGTTCCCCACCATCAGCGTCTCTTTTGAGTCACTCTAAAATCTCTGCTGAAAAAGCAGCAGGTTATTGTTGTTAACAGCTGAACTGTAGTCTGTTCTCCATGCAAGGCATCTACGAAGCCCTTAACAAGCCCCGTTCCTTTTCATCTTCACAGCAACCTTTGGCATAGCTACTATCATTCCTCCATTTGACAGATGAGGACACTGAGGCTCAGAGAAGCTAAGTAACTTACCCAAAGTCACACATGTAGGAAGCAGCAGGGCAGACAGAGGACTCGAGCAGGAGATCCGCCCAATTCTTACATTCACTTTTAACCACTAAGATAACACTTTTCTTGTTCTGGTACTCAGAGACTTGCCCGAGGCCACACAGACAGTAAATTGGGAGCGTCAATTAGGTGAGCCAAGTTAAGCTACCATAATGAACAACCCCAAAATCTTAGCGGCTTCAGGCAACAGAGGCTCATCTCCTGCTCAACCCTACATGTCCAGCAGGGGAATCTGTTTGTTACAGGTTTGTTACAGGGGCGCAAGCTGGTAGAAACTCCATCTCAGCACAAGCTTCTACCAACCATAAGGCAGAAAAGGGAATCTGATGACTTGAGGACTGGCTCTGAAAGCATCTTCCCAGAGTTCCACATGTCACTTTCACTCATGTATTTTTGAACAATGCAAGTTACAGTGCTACAACTGCCTTCAGGGAATAGGGAGGAACGGGGACTATTTGTTGAACAGCACTAATGCTCACCCCACCAAGCCATGGGGAGGGAACGTCTCTGCCCTTCTCCACACACAGTGGACCATGAAACACAGGTGGTTTTATTTTTATTTGTATTTTTTTTCCTGCCCCTATTGATCTTCCCTTTTAGTTTATTTGCTACTGAAAATGAAACATCAGAAAGACCGATTCTGTCCAACCAGGCCTTTTCTTTCTCAATGGCCTTGCAAGCGCAAGGGCTCCAAGCTTTTTAAAGTCTGTGGGAACCTTGCTGCATTTTTTACTCATTTAGCCTGCCGCTTGTAGTCGCAATAGATTTCGGGTCGTCTTGGAAGTCAGCATTAGTGGAAAACTTCCATCTTCCTGATTGGGCCTGCATATTTAAGATTTTGAAACCTTGGCTGGGACCAGATTTAATTTTAAAAGGGGAAAAGGGGCTGCTTTTGAACTTCAAGAAGAAGGCTGGAGACTCAGCAGGGGCTGCCTTAGCAAAGGGAAAAGCAAGCGGTAAAGCCCTGTGGTCTTGAAAGAAACCCCACAAAGCGAAACCTCGAAAGCTTCCAATGGGTAAGCCTTAAATCAGACTTCAAAAACGTCGCTAGTTTAAATATTGTTTATAGTCCTGGAGTATTGCTCCTTCTTCCTCTGGCTGGATTTTAAATATCCCCTAATTTGATTACTCGAGGGAGAGGCAGGCAGAACCAACTTAAATGAGCTTCACTGTTAATTATTCAGAGGGCTTTTTATTGTGTAATCAAACATAAAGTCTTACAAAAAGCTTGGAGACACGTGCTCACCCCACCCTCTCCAACCCAACTTCCACCTTGGGGTCTCTGCACATTTCTTGTGTGGTTGCAGTTAGCTGGTAGATGTCCAGGAAGGACCCCTTTGTAAGAGAGGACGCCCTCCCCAACTCCTTCTTTGGCCTTTGATTCTGCTACTCAGATCTCCATGCAATGAGAAGTCAGCCTTAAGTTAGGTTTATCTTGATCACCTTTTGCCTCCTACATCTGAGCACCCCACCCCCACCCCCACTCAGCAGCCCCTAACAAGCCTAGACTCCTGTCAGTTTCTCCCCATCTTATCAAAACAAGTCAATTCATCTTCTCATTTCCTCAAGTACCTGCTCTATGCTAGGTGAGAACCCGCCAGATTAAAGGATCCTAGCCATCTAAAATTCTTTCTGTAGAGAAACAGGGGATAAAGAAAGGGACGGATGAATGGAGGGTTGGATGGGTGGACAGAAAGAATGATAGACCAGTCAGTCAATCATTCACACACATTAAGGCTTATCAAAAGAAATCCAGGCTGGGTGCAGTGGCTCACGCCTGTAATTTCAGCATTTTGGGAGGCCGAGACAGGAGGATTGCTTGATCCCAGGAGTCCAAGACCAGCCTAGACAACACAGGGAGAACTTGTCTCTACCAAAACAATCAGAAATTAGCCTGGCGTGGTGGCACACACCTGTAGTCCCAGATACTCAGGAGGCTGAAGTGGAAGGATCAACTGAGCCGAGGAGTTTGAGGCTGTGGTGAGCTGTGATAATGCCACTGCTCTCCAGTCTGGGTGACAGAATGAGACCCCAACCTAAAAAAAAAAAAATTGAAACCCACTGCTTCGTAGCCACAAGTCCAAAATCCAAAAGGCTCTGAAAGCTCATTTTCATAACTCATTTGGCAGCAAAATCTGACATGAACCAAACTGATTTGGCAGCAAAATCTGACATGAATCAAACTGATTTGGTGGCAAAACTTGACTTGAAGCTATTTATGGTCTTTCTTTAGCCCACCTAGTATAAATAGCCATGTGTTTTATTGCAGAAATATTAATGTGTCTGATTATGGGATGTTGTCCCTGACCCCATCAGTCCCTGACCCCAACATATAGTATATGCAGCATATTTCCTTTCCAAAATGCCAGAATTATGAATGTGGCAACACATGTGGCATCACAGGTTTCAGATAGGGGATTATGGGTATGTCACCAGCAGAGTCTGCTGTGGCTTCATTCTTCATCCAGAAAGTTCCTAACCCATGAGGGGAGGATCCAGGTTTTGTAGGGTCTGAAGCTCATTTAACTAGGTAGGGGGGCACTTTAAGAAAAAAATACAGCAGGGTTCAATAACTCAGTCTGTAATCCAGCACTTTGGGAGGCCAAGGTGAGGGGATTGCCTGAGCCGGCGGGTTCGAAACCAGCCCAGGCAATTTAGCAAGACCTTGTCTCTACAATAAATAAAATAAATTAGCCAGGTGTGGTAGCACATGCCTGTAGTTCCAGCTACTTGGAAAGCTGAGGCTGATGGATCACCAGATCCCAGCAGGTCGACACTGGGGTGACTGTGAGTGTGCCACTGAACTCCAGCCTGGGCAACAGAGTGAGACTCTGGCTCAAAAAAAAAGGAAAGAAAGAAAAAAGGAAAAAAAATACAAAATTGAGTACAGGGCCCTGGAAGACAGACCCATATAAGTGAGGGGTCCTAAAGCTTTAGCGTGTAAATCTGCATCTGGGTAAGTGACTTAAGTGCCCTGAGTTTGTTTTCTTATCTGTAAAATGGGATGACAGCAGCTATATCACAAGTTATATTGAGATGATTCAATGAGAAGGCACAAAAGGGTTTTGCATCATAGAGAACTTTTACTCAATAAACCTCAAATGAGTGATTTTCATTGTGCAACCCACCCCTCAGGCCCAACCCCCCCAACCCCACCTGGTAATACTCTCTGTGTGTCACTCAAAAGTGTCCCTGACAGAAAAAGCAGACTTTCAGCAATGAACACTCTTTTCAATTCACCTCCGGTTGCAACCACAGACCTGCCCAGGAGTCTGAGAGGACCAAGTCCAAAAATGCAAATAGATACAAAAAGCATGCAAATAGATGCCACCCCTTCAGCCCCCCTGCCCAGTGAGCGATGGTCTCTCCTAACCTCATTTTCACTCGAAAGAGCCAGCTAGAGAACTGTTCCTCCTCTTCTTCACAAGGACAGGAGGGGGAGAGAATCCTAACAGAAATCAGCCACCATCTCTCCTCTATTTAATGCATTTTTTAAAAGAACTTGTAATAAACTCTGGAAACAAAAAACTCATTAAGCTGTTTCTCACTCAGGGACCCAGGTGGAAGCAAGAGCACGATTAAAAAAATCAGTAAGGACAAGTTCATGGGGCAGAAGTGGGAGCATTTCGTCACAGAGCCAAAGGTAACCAACCACACGCGACTACTGTTTGGCTTCCAGCCCCCACTTGTGTCGAGAACAGTTTTTCCTGTCTTTTCTTTGATGAGACTTTTTTTTCCTGGTTGGTTCTCACAGTGAAGAGAAGTCAGAGTCACATGCTGTCAGATGGTTTTTGTATATTTTAATTAAAATGGTTATCTGGGGATTATAGGAGAAATGACATTTGGCTGTATGCTGCTGATGAGGAAGGAAGGAGGGATGCTAAGCGGCTGCTTAATAAGATGTCACCAGAAGGAAATGGACTCACCTCACTCTATCTTTTAAATCAATAACAGTCCGCCCTCTCTCTCTCTCCTTTCTCTCTCTCTCTTCTCTTGTCTTGTCTTCTCTTCCTTTAACTCGGTTAGAAAATAAGAGCTAGGCACAGTATAGCTCACACCTATAATCCCAGCACTTGGGAGGCTGAGGTGGGAGGATCACTTGAGGCCAGGAGTTTGAGACCAGCCTGGGCAACATAGAGAGACCTATCTTTCCAAAAAAAAATAGGCAGGCATGTGGCACACACCTGCAGTCCCAGCTACTTGAAAGGCTGAGAGGGAAGGGTCAAGCCCAGGAGGTCAAGGTTACAGTGAGCTGTGATCATACCACTGCTCTTCAGCCTGGGTAACAGAGCAAGACTCTGTTAAATAAATAAATAAATAAATAAATAAATAAAAGAAGTGAGTGGTGTAACAGACAGGAATGTCTACACACTAGAACATGTGTTTATTAAGAGGACATCAAGACATATTGCTAACCCAGAACCTCCTATATTCATCTACACAACCAAGAAGCCCCACAGTAATAATAATAGCAATAGGTGTTTTTAAGAGAGGTAAAGGTAGTTGAGAGCACACATAACTAGAGTGTTTGCTGAACCTGTCCCCTTTCCCACAAAATGGGTTAATGCTCATCCTCGTCTACCTCACAACTTTAGTAAAGAACCCCCAAGAAATATTAGGCAAACTCTTTGAAAATGTGGAAATGCTTAGCATTATTATAGTTGTGTGATTTTTAGAGGCCAGTTTTCAACATAATTGCAATGGGTCAGGTTCTGTGTTCAGGAAGCTCCTTAGGTATATTTTTTAGGTCCACCCTCTGAATAACCCCAGGGGGCACAATTCTCATCTCCAGATGGGAGAGGAGAAATTTGAGGCACTGAGAAGTTAAGCAACATGCATGAGCTTACCCAGCTGGGTAATGGCAAAGTTAGGAGTTCATTCTAGATCTGTTTATTAACCACTGGGCCCTTCAAATGCCCGCTCTCCATTAGATCATGATTTTAATTGTCCCGCAGGAAGAGTTGCACCACTTTCTTTTTCTTTCATCAGGGTGCTCTTAGACTTGAGAAATAAGAGCCTTTGTTTTATTGCAGAAAGTTGCTATGGAGATATAGTGTGCATCTGTCTCCAGAAATGTACAGAAAAAGCAGCAGGAACAACAAACCTTTTTTAAAATGTCCTTAAATAATATTCACAACTAAAATTGGAGAAGGAGAGGATGAATAGCTGTACTTGAGCTCTCCCAAAATTGAATTCCCCAACAAGTTTGTGGGTCAGACCCTGGGCTGTAGCATGGTCCACTCAGGAGTCAGGAGAGCACTAAATTAGGACACAGGAGATCTGTCTCGACCTGATTCAGTTCACTGTGTCACCTTAAACAAGTCCTTTCCCCTCTCCTCACCTGTTTCTCTACCTGTAAAATGAGGACTTTGAAAGAGAGAGAATCTGAGCAACTGCCCAATCCCTGATATTTTTCTGAATGTGTAAAGCTTGTCAGTGCCAAGGCAGTGTTCATAAGGGCCAGATGTATGTAAATTATATGCTAATATTGATATATATTAAATATTGGTGTGTTATTAATGAAAGAAATCAGTCTGGGTGTTATACAGTGGGGAGTGGTGAGGTCTGTGGCAAACTGAAGCACTCCTACAAAATTAAATGGAAGAATCTCTGTTCAGCTCTAGCTCATTTTACCATGTGACAACAGAAACCTGAGGTTTATCATTTTCAAGAGAAACCAAAAAGGTTTAATATAGTTTTCTATATTAAAATGTCCCAATTTGTAAAATCCTGGGTAGCTAAACATGTCTCCCCGTGGGCCACCAGTTAACAACCCCTGCTTCATAGAAAGTGTAAGGAACCATTCAGAGAAATCTTGTCCTCTGTTGCCAAAAAAACTGTCCTTACTGAGATGGAACACAGTAACTGGTTAACACCACTCCTGGGTGAAATACAAAAAAAAGAGAAGAAGCATTTAGGGATTTAAGTCAATTCAGAGAGAGTCAGTTCAATAAAGGGCAAGCAAGATGCTGAGACTGGTTGTCACATCTTTCTCCTACATTTTATTTTTCTGCCACTTTCAATTAATCAGATGTGTTGGCCCTTCACTTTGGATTTCCTGGCTAGGGTACTTAATTAAATTTTAATTAATGTCAACTTTAGGAGCATAAGATGAAATCCTAGCTCAAGGAAGACACTCACAGAACTCTGGATACAGGAGGTTCTTCTGAGATCATCCCAGTTTATTCCCTTTATTTTATAAATGAGGAAATTGAGATAATTGCCCAAGGTCCTCCTAAGGTCCCTTGGCTCTGACTCCAGGACTCATTGCAAGAGTCCAGGCTGCCATAGTAAGATGATCTGCCCAGTATTCAAAAATATATTGATCTAAAGAGACTGGCTTCTAGAGTCAGGAATTCATATTGTGCTGGATAAGAAAGAAAGAAGCAACTTCTACATGTATTTTTTTTTCCCTGAGCTTTGACATGTCTCCCAGGGTGACAGGGAGTAGAGGGGCTTTCTGTCAGTCTGGGAGACATGTCAGAGCTCAGGAAAAAAAATACATGTCTGGCTAGCTCTTGACCAGTTGCACTGTCAATGTCAAGGGAACACTGTAACAAGCTCCTAATTTATCAAAGGAAAGGACATGCCAACTTTTGGTATTTACTTTTTCTTTATCACAGTCATTTTGCAACCTGCATGCTGCCTTAGAGATCTGATCAAACCCAATTCAAACTCCAGTTCCTCACTCTGTCACATTCTGAAGCATTCTATCTTTTGTATAGAATTTCATGAAAGATTTGGGAGAAATGGGGAGAGGGCAGAGAGAACCATGTCTTAAGCCCCCAAACCTCCTCCTCCCCGCCTACCTCTATCTTCTCCATCCCTTGTGCAACCAAGAAATCCCTCCCCTACTCTAGTGCAGGAGAGTTCCATCCACATTCAGGGCCCCACACAGTAGCCAATGAAAAAGTTACTTCTGATCACAAACGGTGGACTACCTGAGATGAATCCTGCCAAAATACAATGTTCTCTACCCTGTTCAACATATATTGAAATTATTGATGTGGACTTCTGTAATGCCTTTTCTCCCTATCTCCCTTTCTAGGGTATCAAACACCATGAGTTTCATCTAAAGAAGACATAGGTTTGCTCCTCAAAAGCTTACATTTTCAATATTCTCAAATAAAATTGTTTCTATTAATTGAGTATAAACAACAGCCTCGGCTGTGTTGAGCTGTTTCTCTGGAGAAGTTGAGGGTCTTTTCTTTCTGACTGTAAAGCTGGCATTTTATTTTTAATTTTTTTTATTATTATTATTATTTTTAGTTGGAGTCTCACTCTGTCACCCAGACTGGAGTGCAGTGACCGCTCCCGGCCACTGCAGCCTCCACTGCTGGGCTCCGGCGATCCTTCCTCCTCAGCCTTCCCAGTAGCCGGAATTACAGGCATGCGCTACCACGCCCGGCTGCTTTTTTTGTTTGTTTTTTTTATTGTAGAGATGAGGTCTCGCCAAGTTGCCCAGGTGGGTCTAGAACCCACAAAGCTGGCATTTTAAATGCCGTTTAAAAAAAATCATCAGCAAGGGATCATGGGCATTTTTGATGTCACTGAAAAAGGCTTTTTAAAGTTTTTGTTTTTGTTTTGAGTCAGAGTCTCACTCTGTCACTCAAGCTGGAGTGTAGTGGTATGCTCAAAGTCACCGCAACCTCAACCTGCTGGGTTCAGGTGATCCTTCCACCTCAGCTTTCCAAGTAGCTGGAACTACAGGCATGCACTACCATGCCTGGCTAACTTTTTGATTTATTATAGAGATGAGGTCTTGCCATGTTGCCCAGGCTGGTCTCGAACCCCTGGCCTCAGGCAATCCTCTCACTTCAGCCTCCCAAAGTGCTAGGATTACAGGCATGAGCCACGGCACCCAGCCCTTTTCAAAGTATTTTTTAGCCAGGCATGCTTTGGCGTTAGCCTGACCTGAGTTTGAATCCTGGTTCTGCAACTTGCTAGATGTATAATCTTGGGCAAATTAGAGAGTAACTCTGAAACCCAGATAATGAGTTAAATGAGGATATAACCCCAAACAGTACATTCTGAAGTAACATAGTCATGCAGGAGGACACACACACACACACACACACACACACACACACACACACACAGTGTCTGTCTCTCTCTCTCTCTCTCTCTCTCTCTCTCTCTCTTCTGTAACCAATTTTTTCTGATTCCTTTCCTTTCAAATGTCCACATTACCCTCACAGGACTTTCCCTACCTGCCCCTGCCCATTAATCCCTTCTAGAACTTGTCATCCAGGCCTTCTGGCCCACCACAAACATGGTTCCTCCTCCCCAAGAATGCCACTCCACGAGACAAATCTGCTTCCCCTCATTCTGCCTCCTAAATGTCAGGCCCAGAATTTTCTCCATTTTTTGTTCTTTAAAAAACCCTAGTGAATATAAATCTTCATTCTTGGAGGCCCAAGTGTCAACCAAGAGAATAAGGAGTTGATATGTGCAATTTGACATCAAAACCAAGACATAGCTATAGAAATTACATACATTCTCTTCTACCATTTAGAAATCAACTCCAATAGTTATTACAAAAGAAAAGTCAAAAACCGTTCGGGCCTTGGCATCATTGTTGGAATACACATTTGGCTTCCTACGGTGACTACTTGGGCAATCATGAATTCATTCAACAGAATGTCCTGTCACATTTGCTTCAAATAAGACACACTTTAAAAATCATCTCGTTTTGTGACAAAAGGCCACGCCAGATCCAGGATATGTCTCATGATGTTTGGAAAGACCCAGAAAGAATTCATAGTCAGAGCTAGGTTTTTTCTCTCTCCTCCCTCTCCTCTTCCTTTCTTCTCTCCTTCCTTCCTTCCATCCTCCCTCTTTCCCTCCCTCCCTACCTACCTCCCTTCTTTCTTCCTTTTATCCTTTTTTTTTTTACTTCCTTTCTGAAATTCCATTTTCTTCCTTACCATCTTTTAGACCAAGGAATTCAAAATCCCTGTAATGCAAACCACCAGCCACAAATCAAGTCAGCGAGGCTCCACACGCAATCTGACTCGGATCAGTGCGGGGTCATCCACTCAGAGCAGCATGGTCTCTGTGAACCCAGGTTCAGATGAGCTCCCAAGTGTGGCCACCCCAGTGGCTGGCAGTAAGGACATCGAGGAAAATGAGTCGTCTTCAACCAAGTCAGACGAAGAACCTCTGCATTTCCGTAAGTCCTACTTGAGATCTGACCAATCTGCCCTCTTTGCCTTTAAGCCAGACATCAAGAAGCTCTCCTGTTCCATCTCTACTCCCATTTAATTAAGCAGATACAGGGGTCCCTAGCCCTGTTCAATTTCCATTTTTCCCCCCAGTGGAGATCAGAAATATCCTCTATTACTCTGAGTCACTTATCCTAGGGAGACAGCCCATGGTCACCAGTTGGCCTTTTTTAATTTTAAAAATATTTCTTGATTTATCCCAATGTATACAAAATATTACCATTTCAACATGTAATCAATATAAAAAAATTATGAAATAATTTATATTCTTTTCAAATTTTACACTGTCAGCTGGGCTCGGTGGCTCAGCCTGTAATCCTGTGCTTTGGGAGGCTGAGGTGAGTGGATTGCCTGAGCCTGCAGGTTCGAGACCCACCTGGGCACCTTGGCGAGACCTCACCTCTACAATAAATCAAAAAATTAGCCGGGCATGGTAGCACACACCTGTAGTTCCAGCTACTTGGAAGGCTGAGGCGGAAGGATCACCGGAGCCCAGCAGGTCGAGGTTGCAGTGAACGGGAGCAGCCACTGAGCTCCAGTCTAGGCGACAGAGTGAGACTCCAACTCAAAAAAAAAAAAATTAATTTTACACTGTCTTTGAAATTCAGTATCTACCTTTTTTAGCAGTTTTATTGAGGTATAATTTATATATCATAAAATTCAGTAATTTTGTTTTGTTTTTTTGAGTTGGAGTCTCACTCTGTCACCCAGACTGGAGTGCAGTGGCCGCTCTTTTAAATGTACAACTCAATGATTTCTAGTAAATTTACAGAGTTGTGTAACCATCACCACAATCTAATTTTAGAACATTTCCATCAACCTAAAAGAAAACCTCGTGCCCTTCCCACCCAGAGCCCCCAGGCAACCACAAACCTACTTTCTGTCTCTACAGATTTATCTTTTCCGAACATTTTATATATGGAAGTTGTGTCACTCAGTGATCTCTATCCTGGAGTAAGTCTTTTCAGTGGTTTACAATTTGAGGGACACAAATCCTTTAGAAAATTTGTTGAGAGCTACGGGCTCTCACTTAAGAAAAAAAATTCCAACACATGCATACACACAATTTTGCATACTATTTAGGGTTGGGGGGCTATGGACTTCAACCAGATAGAATTGTGAGTGGACTTCATGAGTCATGTAAAAAATTAATCCTCAGAAGTTTCAGCCTTGAAAGGAGATAGGAAAAGAAAAAGAAGGATTCATACAGAAAGATGGAGAAGGTGGACAGAAGAGAGGGAAAGATGGGGACATGAAATTATAGACTCTGATGCATGGGACATCTTTCTGCTACATCCCCGCCTGCTGTGTATCCCCCAGTGGTGTCCAAGCTGAGGCCTGCCAGCTTGGCTGGTGTTCTGTCACACCACCTTGAAAGCCCGTGGCAGCCAAAGCTAGGCTGGGCTGAGCTGACAAGGATTGGGTGTGGTGTAGATTCAACAAGACTGGAAAGGAGGTCACAATAGATCAAGAATCTGTGTGGCGCCCTAGCGGTGAAACCCAGAAGGAAGCAGAAGTGCAAAAGTCAGCCAGGCTCAGTGGCTCAGCCTGTAATACCGCGCCTTTGGGAGGCTAAGGTGAGTGGATTGCCTGATCCCGAGGGCTCGAGACCCGCCTGGGCAACTTGGTGGGAACTCATCTCTACAACAAATCAAAAAATCAGCCGGGCGTGGTAGCGCGCACCTGTAGTTCCGGCTACTTGGAAGGCTGAGGCGGAAGGATCGCCGGAGCCCAGGAGGTCGAGGCTGCGTGCCCGGGAGCGGTCTGGGCGACAAAGTGAGACTCCAACCTCAAAAAAAAGAAGTGCAAAAGTCAGAGCAATGATGGCCAATGAGAAAAAGTCCCCACCTCCCCTGCCTGTGACAGGGACAGAGAAAGGTTCCAAGCCCCGCAAAACTGTTTTCTGAACAGAAAGCAACTAAAATAAGCCATCAGCAGATATGTGACTGTTATAGATTTATTGAACCTTCTTTCATTCAACACGTGCTTATTGAGCACCTACTGTGTACCTGGGACTGAGTTACAGTATTACAGTACCTGCCCTTTCCAAGCTTATATTTTAGAAGGAAGAGACAGACGATAAATAAGAAAGCCACAAATACCAAGGTAGTTGCAGATAATGTGTGCTCAAAAGAGACTAAAACAGGATGTTGGACTACAGATACAGGTGGTTGGGCACGGGGCTCATTTAGCCAGGGTGGTCAAGCCCTGGTGTTTGAGCTAAGACAGAAGACATGACGCTGGGAAGGGAGGCAAGGCCCAGAGCATGCAGGGTCTCTGTAGCGCGTCACAGTCAGAATTATGATAAGCCGGGCTCGATGGCTCAGCCTGTAATCCCGCACCTTTGGGAGGCTGAGGTGAGTGGATTGCCTGACCCCACGGGTTTGAGACCCGCCTGGGCAACTTGGCGAGACCTCATCTCTACAATAAATCAAAAAAATTAGCCGGGCGTGGTAGCGCGCACCTGTAGCTGCAGCAACTCGGAAGGCTGAGGCGGAAGGATCGCCGGAGCCCAGCAGATCGAGGCTGCGGTGGCCGGGAGCGGCCACTGCACTCCAGTCTGGGTGACAGAGTGAGACTCCAACTCAAAAAAACAAAAAAACAACAAAAAAAGAATTATTCCAAGTGCAACAGGACATCAATGGAAAGTTTTGAGTACAGAAGGATTGAGACCCGGTTAACGTTTCCAGGATGTTTTATCAAGGCCATGTCTATTTCTTCATATCTTTTCACTCTTAAATAAAAAGAGCAAGAAATGCCCCCACTTTGAGACACTGTCTCAGTCCTAGAACTTGTATCTGGTTCTCCCAGTGTCAGCCCAAGCACCCACAGCAGGAAGGAGCAAAGGAAGGAGACTTGGCAACAGGGGCAGGGGTGATGGAGCCGTCTCTCCAGGCTTCTGAGACACCACAGACCTTTCTTTCCCCAGTGGCCACCTTCCCCGGGCACCTCACTCATGACCTGCTCCACTGAGTGCTGTCTCCTAAACTCTCTTGAGCCCTACCCTTTTTATACCTAGTGCTTTTGTCTTAGTTTTGAGATAGAAAACGGGGGCCACATGAGGAGATCCTGACATTTATGTTTTGTTTAATGCACACAGGCTTTATGGGGGGAAAAAAAAAGTAGGGGTGAATTTTAAGAGTAAGAGATTTTTGCATTAAAATTCTGATTTTTTTAAATTACTCTTAATGAACACTTGTATGCCTAACCCTGAATTGTACCCCACATCTTTAAAATAAAAATAATAAAGATAAAATTACTCTTTGTGGCAACAGTGGGCCTGCAACCCTGAGTGACAACAATCAGCTGGAGCTTGGCCCCCTTAGATGAGATTCATGCTATCCAGTTTTCCACAATCTTCACCATTCCCTATTATCCCCCATTAATTGCTCCCAACTGGTCAAGTATGTGACCATTTATCATTGCCTTTGCCCTACCATTTTCCTTAGGATGATGGTGAAGATGATAAAACTATAGCTAACAATTTAGAGGACTTTCATTTGACAGACACTATTCTAGCTCCTTTATATGTATATTAATTCATTTAATCCTCACAATTTTTTAATACCTGTTTTGCTGATAAGAACACTGGGGCACCGAGAGATTAAAGACTTTGTCCAAAGTCACATGGTTAGTAAGTAACGGAGCCAGAATTTTTTTTTTTTTTTTGAGTTGGAGTCTCACTCTGTCACCCAGACTGGAGTGCCGTGGCCGCTCCCGGCCACCGCAACCTCGACCTGCTGGGCTCTGGCAATCCTTCCGCCTCAGCCTTCCAAGTAGCCGGAATTATAGGCGCGTGCTACCATGCCCAGCTAATTTTTTGATTTATTGTAGAGATGAGGTCTCGCTGCCCAGGCGGGTCTCGAACCCGCGGGCTCAGGCAATCCACTCACCTCAGCCTCCCAAAGGCGCGGGATTACAGGCTGAGCCACCGAGCCCGGCTTGGAGCCAGAATTTGAACCCAGGCCATCTGGCCCTGAAGTCATACTTAGTCACTGTGCTTTACTCACGTCTTTAGAAAAAAATGAGAAGAAAAAAAAAGACAGACTTAGAGAGCAGATTGGTTTTTCTTACCCCAACTCATGTCACTCCTGGTCCAGATTCTCTTCACCTCTCACCTTAATGATAGCCTCCTAACTAGTCTCCCTGCTTCTTGTCCTGCCTTCCTGTCCTTACCCACTAATTTTTCCCCATGTTGAGTCAGAAGGAATGTTCTCAATTAAAAATCTGATAGGTTTCTTTCCAGCTCAACATATTTCAATGACATCCCATTTCCACTAAGACAGCCTTTTTGGCATCAGGGACTGGTTTCATGGAAGACAATTTTTCCACTGAAGTCGGGAGTGGACAGGGGATGGGGTGAGTTGGAGGGAAAGGGGAATGGTTTCAGAATGATTCAAGCATATAACATTTGTTGTGGACTTTATTTCTATTATTATCACATTGTAATATATAATGAGAGAATTACACAACTCCTCATTTTTTAAAAAGGCACAGACAGAGCCGGGCTCGGTAGCTCAGCCTGTAATCTCGTGCTTTGGGAGGCTGAGGTGAGTGGACTGTCTGAGCCCATGGGTTCAAGACCTGCCTGGGCAACTTGGCGAGACCTCATCTCTACAATAAGTCAAAAATTAGCCGGGCGTGGTAGCGCGCGCCTGTAGTTCCAGCTACTAGGCTGAGGCGGAAGGATCACTGGAGCCCAGCAGGTCGAGGCTGCGGTGGCCGGGAGCAGCCACTGCACTCCAGTTGGGTGACAGAGTGAGACTCCAACTCAAAAAATAATAATAAAATAATAAATAAATAAAAAGGTACAGACAGAAGCGATAAATAAAATACTGGGTGAGCAGCCACTTATCTGACAGGAGGTAGAGCCCGGTTCCTAACTGGCTATGACCGACTGATACCAGTCTGTGGCTTGGGGACCACTACTCTAAGATCTCGTCCCAGACTGCCTATCATAGGCTCAGCCCTTGCTACTTCACACCTTTAACAGGGTGCACCAACCTCACCCAAGTATTTTCCTCTTCTTAAACAATGCACATTCTCATATGACTTCCTCTACTTGAAATACCCTTTCACCCTCGACCCTTCAGTTTGGTGGACTCCTACTCAACCTTCAAGATCCAGCTCAAATGTTCCCTTCTCTGTGAAGTTTTCCCCAAGTGATGCATGTTCCCTTTTCTCAAGTCTCTTTGTACTTTGTACTTAATTTTATCAAGTTCTTAATTTTAACTCACAACTACACATACTGTGTCCAGGAGGAACTTCTTTGGGCTGAGTACAGAGACCTGAACAATAGTGTCTCAAAACAATAAAAGTGCGTTTTTTGTACAAATTGAAGACGACTAGCTCAGAGGTGGTAAGGCGGCTCCAAAGGATCGCCAGGGATCCTACTTTCTTCTCTTTCTTCTCTGCCCTCCTCAGTATCACTTTATGATTCAGAATGACTGCTGGGACACCAACCATCACACACACATTTGAGACTGGGAGAAAAGGATGTAAGTAAAGTGCAAAAGTGCCCACTCAATGCTGAGTTTAAGCAACTGTCTCAGAAACTCCATACCACACTTCCACTAAAATTACACTGTCCAGAACTTGATCACAGGGCCACGCCTGGCTGCAAAGGATGTTGGGAAAATGAGCTAATAAATGTTTCCCCTCATGTGCACAGAAAGACTAATAGGTACACTACTAAGGAAGAAGGGGAAAAGAAATGTGAGCACCCTGCAGATAGGAAACACTAATGTCTTATTTATCTTCAGCCTGGCACACAGTAGGTGCACAGCAATGGCTGAAAAATGTACTTCCACCAGGGATCGACCCCTGAGAGGGAAAGTTCACAAATTCAGCCTCCCCACCCTTTTCCTCCATTTATTCCTTTACCTCCACCCCATTTGTCACAGTCTTAACAAAAGTAGATTAATTTTCCAGCATTGCATTTGCCTTCTAAAACCTCTTCAGATTGATTCTAAATTCATGAATCCTATTCTGAGAGACACATCATTTGGCCAAGTTTTTATTTCCAGGGCTGGCTGCATAATGAAGTCTTTGTGGATGCAAATCCCTGGGGACAGCAGGTTATGGCCTCCCGTGGAATGATCCCCTCCCCAAATCAATGGCAAGGGGATTCCCAAGAAACCAAAGCCCAGGCTATTTCTTCTGCTAGTCTTGAAGCTCTGAATCTTGAAACTATTAGAGGATAAACTCATTTAAATAACAACTCAAAATACGGGTCCTATACCATCTAATGTTCCCTCTCAAACCAACCTTGTACAACAAAAAGGCCGCCTCTATTTTCCCCTAAAAAGAAGAAATAAGTTTAAACATTCAAGGGTGAGATTCTTAGACAAGCTAGGAGTGGAAAATGGAGGAAGGGAGCCTGAATTTTTCTCCTCTGGGGATATGAGTTGGCACATGAAAACATAAGATGTCACTGTCTGCGAGCCATAGGTAATGGTGTCCCCACAGCCTGGGAACTAGAACTGAGCGTGCTCTTCTGGACTGCCTTCCTCTGGGAAACTCTATCCTGTGGCATCTGCATTCTTTGCAAACAAGTCTTTTCTCCCAGGTAACCTTGAGAAGTCCCAAGGCTCTGTTCTATTTCACACATGCCCAACCTCAGCTGAATGCTGGATGGAGCTTCATATAGTTGGGTACCATTTCTGCCCACAGGCATTTGGCAAGCAGAAAAAACGTGCAGTGCATTTGGTGAGTGTGGAGTTTTATATGTGGTTCTCTAGAAAGGTTATCCAATGTGCCATTTGCAGATATCCACCCATCCCAAGGTTGGTTTGCTTAAGGTTGAAGCAGAGATAGGGAAACAGCCAGATGTTGCTTCTTGGTTCCCAGGGAAAGGAAAGCAAGTAGAAGAACCAATCACAGCTCCCTCACTAATAGACATCTGGATACACCTCAAGGATTCTGGGATATGTGGCTATAGGGGAGATGGGAGCAACAAGACAAAGATGAAGGTCAGGTTCAGGTCAAGTGGAATCGTGCCCACAAATTATTAGGAAGATAAACTACTTGAGAATAAGGAGGCGGAGTGGGAAATAGCTTAAGGTTGACATTTATCACAGCCTAGGTGGTTTCAAAGTCACTAAGCAAAGTCACTCTTTCCCTAGCACCTAGCAATTGCATTCATAAACAAGGCTTGATGCAAATGATCTTGGGAAGCCCTGGGCTTCGGGCCTTTCTATCATATACCTGAGCTGAGTCAACTTCAGGCACCTACTGAAGGGTGAAGTGTCTACCCTAGCATTGTCATTTTTCTTTTTTTTTTTTGAGTTGGAGTCTCACTCTGTCACCCAGACTAGTGTGCAGTGGCCGCTCCCGGCCACCGCAGCCTCGACCTGCTGGGCTCCGGCGATCCTTCCACCTCAGCCTTCCAAGGAGCTGGAACTACAGGCGCGCGCTACCACGCCCGGCTAGTTTTTTGTTGCTTTTTTTTATTGTAGAGATGAGGTCTTGCCAAGTTGCCCGGGTGGGTCACGAATCATTTTTCATTAATACACAAATTTAGCTCATACTCTCCCAAATTCTTCTCTTTTTTCTCCTTAAATGTCCACTTGTTATTTCAGCAACCATTTACTAATACTTATGGGCTAAGCATAGTGTCAGGTGCTGTCAGTTGTAAAACAAATAAAACATGGCCCCTGGCCTCAAGGAACTGCCAGAGGGGAAGACCCATAAGTGGGCAGGCAATGGCCACCCCATGAAATCAGTGCTGTGATGGAGGTCAGAAAGACAGTGTCCTGCAAAGGCCGAGGCAGCCACCTTGGCAGATGTGGTGAACATAGGAGGGAAGAGAAGATATGCTTCCAGAATACCAGAAGAGAGAGGAAAATGTGATTTGCTACCTAAGAGAATTGTGTGCAGGTGAGGTTTGGGCTTCTAGTGAGCCCTCTCTCCCCTGGTACCCAATGAATGGTTGTGAGCTTCCTATCCCCCCGCCCTTGCCCCACTAGTAGTACCCAGATTCAGTTGTCCCCGCCTTTGTGCTCACATGCCCAATGTTTTAGGGCCTGCTTGTGAGTGAAAACATGAGGTATTGCATTTTTTGGTTCTTTGACAGTTCACTTAGAATGATGGTCTCCAGCTGCATCCATGTTGCTGCGAAGGACATGATTCTGTTCTTCTTTATGGCTACATAGTGTTTCATCATGTATATTTACCACACTTTCCTTATCCAGTCCACTTTCAATGGGCATCCGGGTAGGTTCCGTGTTTTGGCTATTGTGAATAGTACAGAGCAAGCATATTGTTGGTAGAGCAATTTATGTTCCTCTGTGTATATTCCCAGAAGTGGGATCACTGAATTGTATGGTAACTCAATTTTTAGTTTTTGAGAAAACATCACACTGCTTCCCATAAAGTTTGAAATACCTTGCATTCCCAACAGCATAGAAGCGTTCCCTTTTCTCTGCACGCTCGCCATCTGTTGTTTTTGACTTTTTAATGATAGCCATCCTGACCAGTGTGAGGTGGTGCCTCATTGTAGTTTTGATTTACAGTTCTCTGATGATTCATGAGGCTAAGCACTTTTTTTAATATGTGTATTGGTTGCTTGAATGTTTTCCTTTGCGAAGTATCTATTCATGTCCTTTGCCAAAGCCCATAGTTATGTATCGAGGCCGATTCCATGCTAGGGATTGGAAAGGAGTGAGGCAGCCAGGAATTTGCAAATCTGTATCCTCATAAAGCACAACCACTCACTTTCACTCTTCTACTTTTCTTGAAGCACATAGCTTATTCCATCTATATTTCATTTTCCAAAATTTGAGTGTTAGTGTGTTTGTTTCCTAGAGCTGTCATAGCAAAGAACCACAGACTGGGTGGCTTAAACCACAGAAATGCTTTGTCTCACAGTTCTGGATGTTAGACATCCAAAATCAACATGTCAGTAGGGCCATGCCTCTTCTGAAATCCATAAGAGAGAACCCTTCCTTGTCTTTTCTGGTGGTTCCTGGCAATTTCTAGCATCCCTTGGCTTGTAGATGCATCACTTCAGTCTCTGCCTGTGTTATTACACGGCCATCTTCTCCCTGTGTGTGTCTTGTTCCTCCTAGTATAAGGACACTAGATAGACTGAATTGAGGACTTGCTCTACTCCAAAATGATCTTACCTTAACTTCACTTAGTCATGTGCCACATAATGATGTTGCAGTCAATGACACTCCACATATATGACAAGTGGTCCTGTAAGATTATAATGGAGCTGAAAAATTCCTGCCACCTAGTGATGTCTTAACCATCACAGGGTCAAAGCCGAATGCATTATTCACATGTTTGTGGTGATGCTGGTGTCAACAAACCTACTGCATTGCCACTCACATAAAAGTGTAACATGTACAATTAGGTACAGTACATAACATTGAACCTGATAATGATAAATGACTGTGTTATTAGTTTATGTATTTATTCTATAATACTTTATCATTATTTTAGAGTTTATTTCTTCTTACTTTTTTTCAAACTTAACTGTAAACCAGCCTGAGGCAGATCCTTCAGGAAGTATTCCAGAAGAAAGCGTAGTTGTCTTAGGAGATGGCAGTTCCATGTGTTTTGTTGTCCCTGAAGTGGAACAAGACATGGAGGTAGAAGACAGTGGTATTGATGATCCCTGTGTGGACCTAGACTCATGTATGTGTTTGGGTCCTTAGTTTTTGAGAAAAACATTTAAAAATAAAAATTTTAAAATTAAAAAAAGCTCGTAGAACAAGGCTATAGAGAAAGAAGCCATTTTTATATAGATGCACTATGTGTTTGTTGTAAGCTAAGTGCGGCTACAAAAGAGTCAAAAAGATTTTAAAATTTTAGAAAGTAAAAAAGTTACAGTCAACTAATCTTAAGTTACTACTGAAGAGAGGTACTTTAATACATTAGCATAGCCTGAGTGCCCAGTTTCTAAAGAGTCTACAGTAGTGGCTAGTAACATCCTAGGCCTTCACATTCACTTACCACTCACTCACTCACTGACTCAGAGCAACTTCCAGTCCTGCAAAGCTCCTTCCATGGTAAGTGCCCTATACCGGTGTTCTATTTCTTACCTTTTACACCATATTTTGATTGGTATATGACTGTCATTACATTCACAGTATTCTATTTCCAAAGAAGATCACACACAGAGGTTCTGGAGATCAGGGCCTTGACATACCCTTGGGGGAGGCGCAGTTCAATCCATAATAGTCAGGTATGAAGAATAGTTCTATATTACATAAAACCAATAATGTTAAATATGAAAATGAAAGTTAACTAATGCACTGAGGAGCAGTGAGAGCCAGAGAGGACACACCTGTCTAAATAAAGGCCACAGCCAGCATGCAGCAGGAAAAAGGGCAAAATATCCCATGTCAGATTCTTCTAGGGCATCTGGAGGTCTGGATTTCTATGTGGAACCTTCAAGTTTTAAAAGGTTGGCATCCAGAGCGAAACAAAAGAACACATTTGTGGACTGGATTCAGCCAATGGATCACTAGTTTGGAAATTCAGTCCTGTAGGGATCAGAGAGGGCTTCCTGAACAAGATGATTTCTTGGAACTGGAAGCAGTTCTCTCTGGCTGCAAAAGAATTTAAGGTGCAGAAAGGAAGGGAGATGAAAAGGGAGATTAAAAAAGCAGCCAGATCCTGGAAGGCCTCACAGGCTCTGTAGAAGAATGTAGATGCTGCCAAAAGAAAAACAGGGAGTCACTGATGGGTTCAAGCAGGGGTGTGGCATGGTCAGCTGCCTCTTCTGAACCCCAGTGGAGTCCCTTCCCAGATCCCCAAATCTCAGAAGTGGAGGTGACCCCAACTTGGAGGCTGGGCCCTGCCCTGCACAATCCTGACTCAAGGGTGTCTTCTGGTCAAGGTGACATCTCCTATTTCCATCAGATCTGCAGAAACTCCTGGAGATGGCTTGGGAAGACGCCCGGAGGACAATCACAGAAAGTGGCATGCAAAGAAAAGCCCCCAGGTACATTCTTTTGACTCCTGGGACAAATAAAGCCTATCAGAATAACAACAATGACATGAACAACAGCAGTTGCCAACTAGTGAGCATTTTCTCTGTGACAAGCACTGAGCTATGTACTTACTTTATGGGTATCACCTCTCTTGCAATAACCCTATGAGGTAGTCACTACGATCTTATTTCACAAACAAGGAAACAAGGCTCAGAAAGGCTATGTTACTAGTTCAAGGTCACCCAGTTAGTGAATGGTAAAACTGTGACTCAAACCCAGGCCTTTCGAATTCAAAAAAACCGTTCTCTTCAGCACTCTGCCATGCTGCCCCCAGTAATCCTGTGGTTATTCATTCATTCTTTGAGTGAATATGTATGGGCTGTGTACTAATTATTATTGTGAGAAGTATCTATGAAAGAAAAGCTCAGAACCCTGAGAACATATAAGAAGGGCATTTGGCCTAGTCTGGGACGGGGATTGGGATCCTTGGAGACGTTTCCTCCAAGGAAGAAGCTTTAAACTGGGATTTGGTTAAAGCATGAAAATGAGTCTACCTGACAAAATTTAGTGGGGGAGGGAGGGAGGCACAGGAGAGAGTATTCCAGATAGCACATGTGCAAACGTGGTCAAAAGGGACCATGGTACCTTCAAGGAAGTGAAATGCAGCCCAAGTGGGATGTAGCCCAAGGATTCTGGTTTTTATCCTAAGAGCAGCAGGAATTCTTTGAAGTTTCAAGCCAGCAGCCGATGTGATTGGTTCACAAGGAGGTAGTGTCAGACTTGAATCTGAGATGTCCTCTTTTTGGTAGAAAGCCTCACCCACCAGACTTCTGACCTGCAAAAGCCCCAGAGAGCATGCAGTCTACAGCGGAGTTCCCTTCCCAAGTGTGATCCCTTTGAGTAAGCAAATTACTTCCTGAAAATAAATGAGGCACTGGAAGAGGTTCATCATCGCCTTCAGCCTACTGGGATGCCGACTGTGACTTATTGGTTATTGTTATTACCATAATTACAGCTCCCTGCACACGTTCACATGTATCACACCTCGTCTCTGCTCATTAGTGATGAATTTGCTTGCTGCTGCCTCAACCCCATTGGGGCTCCTCCAAAAGGAGGCACTTAGAGGCACTCAGAGACAATATTGGCCCACAAGTCCCCCACTGCTGTGCCTGATTTCTAAACATTAGATTCAGGCAATAATGATAAAACATCAGCTCAGTGAAGCTTCTTCCTTTGTAAGAACTCACATTGTGAGCACTGTCTTTGGAGTCAGCCTGACATGGATCCAAAACCTGGTACCCTTGGACAAGTCACCTAGCCCTTCTCTAAACCTCAGTATTCTCATCTATAAAATGAGATTGTATAGCATCAAAGCATTGGATGTGAAACCACATAAACTAGGGTCAATCTGCATGATTTATTGCTGTGTGATGTTGGGCAAGTTGTTTCACATCTCTGAATCTGAATCGGAATCTATAAAATAAGGCTCATTAGCAACCTATCTCAAAGGGTTGTAGTGAGAATTAAATACTATCATTGTAAAGTAGTATTAATGTTATGAAAATAACATCAACTTCAATGAGTCAGCTTAAGCAGTTAGTTAGGTAATGCTTTTCTTTCACCTATTAGCACAGACCTGGCACAGAGTAAGTATTCAAGAAATGGAAATAGGGATGGGGTGAAGATAGCCATCATTTTTATTTCACACATGGTGCCCCATGTAGTCTTCACACACCTTGCTCTAGACAGTAAAGAGCAACTAGGAGTGACCTCTATAAGGTCTCCGAAGATAAAACCGCACTAGAACCTATTTCTTGCTGGGCAGGGTTGCGCACACCTGTAATCCCAACACTTTGGGAGGTTGAGGCGAGAGGATTGCTTGAGCCCAGGAGTCTGAGACCAGCCTGAGCAACATAGCAAGACCTTATCTCTACAAAAAATTTTAAAAATTAGCCAAGCATGGTCATGCATACCTGAAGCCCCAGCTACTTGGGAGGCTGAGGAGGAAGGATCACCTGAGCCCAGAAGGTCAAGGCTGTGGTGAGCCATGATCCTGTGTACCCTAGCCTGGGAAACAGAATGAGACTCTGACTCAAAAAAAAAAAAAAAAAGAAGAGGAACCTGGTTCTCACGAGGCCCATCACATGGCCTCTACATGCAATTTAATGATAAAATAACCATGGTTACAGAGCAAGAACCTGTTGAAATTTCCCTTCCCATTAATTCCTTTGGGAGAAGAATCTCCCTAATCTCTAGCTAAGCCAGCAGATATTGAAGCTTCGACATGAAACTGCAGAGAAGTAGTTGGGAAAAACAGATTCTCTTTTGCTCCCTCACTTTGGTAACTAAATTTCTTTCTCACATTAGATACCAAATCTTCCACCAAGGCTAGCATAGAAAATTCTGGGGTTTTTAGGAGCCTCTACAAGTTTCTAACCCATCTAGCCCCCAACCTCAAGGTCAGTCTGTCCCTAGTCATCTAAGAAGACAGCCTTCCTTAAAATCTCCCAGCAGTGTCCTCAAAGATCAGAAACAGTGTGGGGCATTTATGAAAAATACAGATTTCTAGACCTCATCCCAGACCCACTGAATCTCCAGAGGTGGCTGCATTTTTTAACAAGCATTTCGAGTGGGCATTATTTCACAGTATTTTACAGGGTGCTGGGGAAATCTAGGAGGTGTGTGAGAGTGGGGGGAAGATTAAATGCAGCTTCTGGGGCCCCACTCCAGGCCTGATGTATCAAAGCTTTGAAAATGTGGCCCGGAAATCTGATTCTGTTGTTTTTGCTCTTGTTGTTTGGGGTTTGTTCATTTGTTTGTTTGTTTGTGACAGGGTCTTGTTTTGTCACCCTCGGGGAAGTTGAGTGACACCATCATGACTCACTGCAGCCTTGAACTCCTGGGCTCAAGTGATCCTCCCACCCCAGCCTCCTGGGTAGGTGGGACTACAGGTGTATGCCACCACATCCTGCTAATTAATCGATTGATAATTGTAGAGATGGAGTCTCTATGTTGCCCAGGTTGTTCTCAAACTGCCGGCTCAAGTGATTCTCCCACCTCAGCTTCCCAAGGTGCTGAGCCACCATGCCCAGCCAGAATCTGTATTCTAAGCAAGCCCTCTAGGTGAATCCTATGCCCAGCAGGACCTGAAGCTCTCTGCTCTAGAAGGAGAATTCCCCATCCTCCACAGATATTTACTGCCACAAGAGCATCATGTATTCAGTGCCTTGTTAAAAGATTCATCTTGCTTTGCAGCATCTTGCCAGTGCTCAAACAAAACAAGAGCGATTCTGCCTTTAAGGACATGCAGACCACCCACAAGTCAAGGTAGGAAGGTCTGAAGCCTGCAGCAGGTGGTTGGAAGCCAGCCCATAGTCACAGGGACCACTGCAGAGATGCCCCTCACCAGACCCTGGAGAGTGGAGCAGGGAGGGGGACTTTTTCCTTCTTATGACTTCACTAGAAACAAGCCCCTTCACTCCAGTGCCAGGGGTAAGTATCCAAGGGTTCCTCCCCAGCAATTACATACCATAAAGTTACAATCTTATGACAGTGAAGAGGTGAGGTAGGGGTTGTATGTACTCCCTCTTTACTTGGGTAATTTACAACGGGGGAGGTGGAGGTCTTCCTGCAATTCATTTGGAGAATATTCTTAGATTCCCCATCTGTGTCAGGAACTGTGCTAAGTTCTGGGAATTCAGCAGCAAATAAAACAAACCCAACCTGCTCTCATGGATCTCAATGTCTGAGCCAGGATTATGACCCTTTTTTGTGCCATAGACCCTTCAGTACTATGAGAAAGCCTATAGACTCCTTTCAGGAAAATGTGTCTAAATGCAAACTATAAATTACAAAATTTATTAAGAAATGTGTAGTAATATAGATTATTATGTTACAGTCAAACTGGGGATATAGCAATCTATGAGCCTTAGCAATGCATTATAAAACAAGACTTATCTGCAGGTCTAATAACTATTGCAATGTTGAATTCGTGCAGAGTCTAAATGATTTTTCAAAGTTGTAACGTGATATGCAAATACCTGTGATTTCCATTTTGTCTAAAGGTTAGTTAAAATAGAGATGTAATTTTTTTCCCCATCTGTATTTGTGAACCCTTTGAATTCTCGTGCTTAAGAATCACCGGTCTGATGACAGAGTTGAGCATTTCTCAAATAATTATTTCTCAAATAATTCTGTAATTAGCCACCAAATCACAACTGTGAACTGTGCTGAAGGAGAAGATGGGATGATTGGGTGAACTTAGCGCCAGGGTCTTACCAAGCTGAGACCTAGAAAACAAGAATTGACTAGCCTATACGGTGAGAAAGGTGTTCCAAGCAGCAGGGACAGCATGTGCAAAGGGTCTGAGGCAGGAGGAAGCTTAGAGGTACTGAGCAAAGACCAGTGGGGCTGAAACTCAAGAAGGGCCAAGAGAGGGGCAGAGTGAGACAGGCAGAAGGGCCTTTTGTTGTTTATTTCTGTCCATCTGTTTATCAACAGCTAGTAACACCACTTCTCTCACCTTCCAGCTCCTCTCTGAGTCACTGTCAAAGCTCTCAGAAAGAAGAGAGCCATTTAAGGAGGAAGGTCAGGCCCACCATGCTCCACCAATGGATTAATCTGCAGGAGCTGGGGCAGTTGGTTGGAACCCCCAAACAAGGCCCTGTGGATATTACTAATGGGGCCCTGCATTCCATCCGGGTGGGATAAGGGTTTGTTCCACCACCTACCAGACCTGAGTCCTTTAGGTCTAATCCTGGGAACTTCTAAGGAAGCAGCAAAAGCCAGAACCTGTTCCGTGGGGAGGGGTCTAGGAAATGGCCAGACCTGCATACCTAAAGAAGTCCCAAATGCTGCCAGGCCGGAAGGGAAGGGTTCACCACACTTAATGGGGATAAGAAAAACAGTCTTAGCCCCCTAGAGTCGCACAGAGAAAGTGGCCAAGTTGGTTTTCCAAGCATTTGGAAGAAACAAGGGGAGACAGTATGGGAGAGAAGGTGCTAGACAACAGTGATGAGGGCCACCATCTCTAAACAAGGCTCTGGGAGAGAAGCATAGGGGAGAGGTGGGAAGAGGCAGGGGCCTTTGACTCCCTCAGGAATCCTGCCCAGGTAGAGTCTCAGGAGGGAGCAGTTACACCTAGAGTCAACTGTTCACACCTAGAAAAGGTCAGATGGCGCCATGAGTTGACAGGTCACAATGATGAAACAGACCATCCAGGTGAGAGCTCGCCCACAGATTGGGAGGCATTGCCTCTGGGTTGGTCTCTGAACCTAGCTCTGTCAGCCTCCACAGTAGACTTACTTGGGAGTTCAACTCAAGGGCCAGCTTGGAGAGGAGAATCCTTGAATGAAGAGGCAATCTGGGGTCAGGGACACCAGAGACAAGTGGCCAAGAGTACTTAGCCATCCCTTCCCCAAATCTTCAGTGTTAAAGTGTTGGTTGTGGAGAGAAGGATGGAATGATCCTAAGAACTCATCCTAATTTTGAATGGAGAGACCAATTTCAAACAAAAGAAATTGAGATCCAGGAAGTAATCCTGACAATATGTAGAAGGAGAAGGTCAAAGCTGGACTGGAGAGTTCATACACTTGCTGTGGACCATACAACAGGGTAGGATTGGAGCAGGTGGGAAAGAAACAAGGAGGACCTTCCAGCCAGGGAGCATGGCAGGAAAAAAGGCCAAGAGGTGGAAAGAAACACATTGAGTTCTATGACTGTGCTTTGATCAGAACGCCCACCCTTGCCTGAATCCCAGAGGCTAGCAGGTGTCATGGCAGCCCGGGAGGCACCTTTTTCTTGGACTTCAGACTCTGAGCAACTTGAAACCACACCTTTGTATTTCAGAACCAGCAGCACAAGTGGAGAAAGCCACAGCCTGCCAGACCCGAATAAGTCTAAAAAGCAAGCCAGGAAGGCAGTGGAAGGAGCTGGGTGAGAAGGATGGTTGGGACCATCAATCAGTCTTCTCAGGGAGTGGAAGTAACACAATGCAGGCCAGACTCCCTGAAGCCATAGACAGTACTGGAGGACAAGGAGTCCCCCAGGACAAGGGGCTCATAGCCCAGAGGCTGAGCAGCAATGCGGACAGTGGCCATAAGTTCCTCCATGTGCGGGGCACTGTGAGAAGCATTCTGTGTTCACTGCCTTGCTTGTTCCTCAGACCTGACCCTCCTATGAGGCAGGGACTTTATGTCCTTTTTTTTTTAACAGACAGAGTTTCACTCTGTTGCCCAGGCTGGAGTGCAATGACACAATTATAGCTCACTGTAGCCTCCAACTCTCAGGCTCAAGAGATCCTCCCATCTCAGCCTCTCAAGTTGCTGGGACTATGGGAATGAGCCATTGTGCCCAGCTAATTTTTATTGTATTTCCTTATAGAGGTGGGGTCTCAAACTCCAGGCCTCAAGCAATCCTCCCTCTTCAGCCTCCCAAAGTGCAGGGATTTCAGGCATGAGCCACCATGCCCAGCCCATCAGGCCTGTTATCCTGTTTTATAGAAGCTGAAACCTGCCCAAATAGAATGTCTTCCCTGAGGCCACACAGCTAAGAAGTGATGGAGCTGGTGTTTGAGCCTGAGTCTCCCAGCTCCAAATTCCATCTCATGGGTCCTTAACATTTGCTGGGCCTAAGTAACCAGCTTCCGCACTGTGGGCTCATTTAATAAAGCGTGGACTGCCATCCTGATGCTGTTGGGAAGATCTGGCCTTCTTACATATAGGCGGATGCTTAGGGAGGCTCCAGGTGAGGGCAGAGGACCCTGGTGGGTACAATGGGTTCCCACTGCAGAACAACTTGGAGCCCAGGGAGGCCAGAGTACGACCTGTGAGGCTACTGGGGGTGTCCCTTGGGCTTCATCCCCTCAAGTTCTTCTCATCTGTGTCTACAGCCGTGCCAGTCGTGATATCATCCACTGCAAAGATGGGGTGTGTAACAGTTTGAGGACCAAGTTCTACAGCATTGCCCGTGAGGCCGGCTTCTGCCTGCAGGACAAGTTGGAAATACTCAGGAAGTAAGGGTCACATATATCCATTCAGTCAGAGGACATTTGTCTGATGCCTCCTAACTATGTATCTGCCAGGTGCTGGGACCAAAGCAGGGAGCTCCCTGCCTTCGGGGGCTTACAGTATTCTGGAAAATATGGGCAGAAACAAAGTAACTACATCTGTAAATGTATATGTACAAATTATAATCATTGTTGTACAGGAAGAGAACAGGGTGCTTGTGAGGGAGAGAGGGAGGGTGGGGGGGAGAGATGGCAAGAGGGAGAGAAAGAAAGCATAGGGACCTAGTAATTTAAGTTAGGTAATCTAGAAAGACTTCTCTGAAGAGGCAAGTTTTACACACATGAGAGGGAGCTGGCAGTGTGACAAGCAGATAGAATGACATTCTAGGCAGCAGAAAAAGTGCACACACTTCTAGGCAGCAGAAAAAGTGCCCAAGTAAGAAGAGACACAGAGGATTTGAAGAAGAGTGGCAAGTGGGACATGAGGCCTGCATCATACACAGCCGTAAATGCCACATAATTAGGACCTGGTGCTTGGTTTTAAGAGGTTTTTCCTTCTTACCTTGCCACCCAATAACCGCTCCCCTTTCTAACCTGATCCTTGGAGCCCAGCAACCATCCCTCCAGTGAACTCATCACTCGACGAAGTTTGCATGAGCGCCCTTTGCCCCCTCGTCCTTGTAGCATTGACGGAGTAGCTGCTCTGGAGAAGACCAACCCCTGCCTCTTCCTTCTGGGAGCATCCAGTCTAGTGGGGAAGCAGACAAGCAAGCAAAAAATTACCACACAGAAAGCAAGCAATTACCACACAGGGTGATGAAGGTCCACATGGGAGGAAGCAGGGGGCTAAGGTTACACAAAGAGACGTCCCACCTGGCCCGGAACAGCCCTCAGGAAGGTCTTCCTGGAAGAAACAATATGTCAGCTTAATACACACAGATGTACATATACACAATGGAATATTATGCAGCCATAAAGAAAGACAAACATATGGACTTTGCAGCAACTTGGATGGATGTGGAGTCGATCATACTCAGTGATCTGTCACAGAAACAAAGAACAGAGGACCATATGTTCTCAATCATAAGCAGACTTTGAACAATTACAACACTATAAGAAAGCATTTGGCAATAGTGGAAAACTGTCAGGGGAGGGGAGGTGGGATTGGCAGTTGAGGGAAACTGCTAGGGGAGGGGGGCATACCTCATCCACAAGGGTACCTGCATAAGCAACGTTTGTATACCTAACCCTGAATTGTAGCCCACATCTTTATAGTAAACAATTTTTTAAAGTACTATTAATTTAATTAAAAATTAATTAATTTAAAAAACACAGATGATATTTCCAAGGCACTTACCATGTTCCCTTCCTGGGTTTAAGAGCTTTGGATTTATCTATCATTTACTCCTCACAACAAACTTTGGAGGGTACGTTACTCAGAAGAACTTATTCTGAGTGAAATGGAAAGTCATTGAAAGTTGTACACAGTGGGGTGACATGCTGATGTGTATAATATAAAATCTCCTTAGGGAGATAGGACACACACACAAAATGATGAGGGGAGCAGGGAAGAGAGGAACCAATGTGAGTTAAACACCTGCTTTGTGTCTAGCATGAAGTTTTGCACTTTACACACATTATATCATTTAATCCTCACCCCAGAGAGTGAGGAGCTATTATTATCCCCCATTTCACAGGTGGGGAAATTGCGTAAATCCAAACAGAAGAAGGAAGAGAATGAAAATGAATAAAAAGTGACTAGATTTAGCAAGGGAATAGTACTTAGGGACCTTGGAGACAGCCATGTCCTCCTGTGGCAAAAGCCAGATCCTAAATTAGAGAGTAACTGTGAGGGTTGTGAAAAGCCCCACAGAGGAAGAGCTGCTTAAGTCAGATCTCAAAGGGCAGCTAGAATGTTTAGAGGGGGAAAGGACCTGATTCTTCCTTCTCTTTTTCATACAACCTTGCAGGCACCAAGAAGAAAGAGGTATCCAGAAGTTCAATTCTTTTTCCCTTGTCTCAAACTTTCAAAAGGATATAGCAAAAATGAGACATCAAGTATTTGTAACAAAAGGAGATGCGGAAGAAATTGCAGGCCACTGGTAAAGACCCTGTGAACCAGATAAGGTGTCCTTCAGGACACAAAGAGGCATCACCTCAAAACTCTCACTGGCCACCCAGAGTGTCCCTCCTAAACATGCTAAATCCAGAGTGCAGTCAGGCCAAAAGCCCCCAGTTTCTGAACCACAGACAATCCAACCCATTGTGTTCCCCATATTTACTGTCTGATTCAGCCTTGCAAATTTGGAGGACTACTTTGCCAGCCCCCCTGAGAGACACAGATGAGGCACACCAACCTGAAATGTTCTACAGATTCTGAGGTCTGTGATCACTACATTCTCCCAAATAATTTAATCTCTTAAGAATACAAAACCAGGCAGGTATGTCCTAGGAATACCATGCCCCCACGCAGGATGATAATAAGTAGAAACACTTTTTGTGCAATATGAATTAAGTGACTACTGAATGTCACTACCTGAGTAATTTTCATAAGCTACCTATTTTATCCCCCCCCAAAAAAAAAATCCTGAAGGGATATCCTTTAACCCTCCATTTCACAAACAAGGAAACTGAAACTTGGAGAGGGAAATTCCCTTGTTCAAGGACACACCACCAGCAAGTAGTGAATTTAGGATAAGCACCTCTGTCCAACCCCTGTCTGAATGCTCACTTGCAATATGGAATTGGAGTCTGAGGGACTGTGATGTCCTGAACCCCATCCCAGAAGGATGAACACACCAATATCTAAGAGTAAGATGGGAAAATCTAAAAATGTACCCAGAGTCCCTTCCATGGTTTTCAAAATCTGGAACAGGAGCTTACAAGCAGTCCCCGGGTTCTCGGCAGGGTTGTGAGAACTTCCGCGCCACCTCACATCCCAGAGTGTCAGGTTCTCACAGCAACACCTGGCCCTGAAGATACATGGGCTCTCGAGAGGGGCCCTCAAGAAAAGGGAAGAGGGTCCTCTCCCCTCTTTGGGGGAAAGTAGGGGAGGAGTAAAAGGAGTTATAAACCAATTCACATAGCAGTATTACAGTAGACGATCGATGCTGGTCCCCCTCCCACAGTGGGATTTAGCCCACATTACTAAGGGTGGAGTTTCTGGCATTGTTAGGGGGAAATAACTGCCCTCTGCAGTAACATTAAAATCAAGTCAAACAAAACACAGCCTAGTAAGAGCGAAGCCAGGTTGTAGCTCTCCACTCATCCAGTGATTCTTTCAGTCTTTCAAATAACAGCTATTGAGCACCTGCTCTGAGTTAGGTGGCGTTCTGGTGTCCTGAATACTAAATAACTCAGGCAAGGTTTCTTTTCTCAAAGAGGTATCGTTCTAAACAAGGAGACATGAATAAATATATAAACATACATCATAAGGTGTATGAGTAGCCCAGAATGTATGATGGACAATCAATTTCTTCTTCAAAATTTTCCAGTGAGCACATATATAGTGGGAGAGGTTGGAGGGCGTTTTTGTTTGTTTGTTTGTTTGTTTGTTTTACAAGAGATTCCATCTCCTGCCTTAAGCCCTAATTGTATCTAAGCCATCTCCTTAGGTTAGACTTAGGTAGGTTAGAATTTACCCATTCTCATTATCTTAAGGATGGATTCCCAAACTACCCTTGCACTCTGTCATAACACTCAAACAAAGCTTTGACCTGAACTTACTTGTTAATCAAGGAGATGGAAAATGCACACACACACACACACACACACACACACACACACACACCATCTTGTAAGAGCTTTCTGCATCCTAGAAAGCATTCCACAGATGTGTCCATGTCCTCCCTGATCTGATTAATGTCCACAAGAGAAGCTTCAGAATCCCAATGATCCTTCCTTTCTTCTAGCTTTTCACATTGTCTGCTTGATAAAAAAAATTATAAATAATCCCTTGAAAGCATGCCCTTATTTTGCGTTTTAATGACATGCAAATCATGCTCCATCATTTCCTATCCCTAAAAGTAAAGACTTGCCTGATCCATGGTCCATAGAGGAAAGACCCCTAGATAAAGAACCCTGGGGTCCTGGAGACATCAGATGGGTGGTAGAAAGAGAAAGTGAAGATAGACTGTCCAGCCTGAGGCACTCAGGCCCACCTCCCAGCAGCTTCCTAACTGGCCCTCTCCTCTTGGAATTGAAGGTACTTTGATCTCTTGTCCAAACTGCCCGAGGATCTGAAGGACTTCCGCCCTGCCAAAAAGATCCTGGCAAAACTGCAGAAGTTTGGGGAAAACCTGGACCTGAGGATCCGACCCCACATCTTCCTGAAGGTGCTGCAGGATCTGAGGATCTGGGAGCTGTGCTCGCCTGACATCGCTGCGGCTATCGAGGTGACCAGCGCGCTCCCCAACTCCCCCATCCCCCCACCCCAGGCCCTTATCAATGCCTCAGGTGCCCTCATTCCACCACTTCTCAACACTACTTAAGTGCTGGGGACACAGTGATTAAAAAGACACAAAACTGCCTTCACAGAGCTCGTAGTCTAACAGGATTGTCCCACTACTT
Source organism: Carlito syrichta (assembly GCF_000164805.1). NCBI lineage: Eukaryota > Metazoa > Chordata > Mammalia > Primates > Tarsiidae > Carlito > Carlito syrichta. The sequence continues at coordinate 854,708 of NW_007256007.1, read as the reverse complement.
GCTTGTTCAACTCCAACTTCAAGGGACATTAATCTTCAGTGTAAATGGTGTCCCCTGGAACCTCAGAGACTTTAGGGAGACATAAGCAAATGGGCTTATGAAGCCCATAAGAAGGAATACTTTAAATCTTGCTACTAAAAGGGTGGCCCCTGGACTAGCAGCAGAATTTACATTTTAATGGGATTCCAGAGTGCTGGTAAATCCGAGGGGATCTCTTAACCAGGGCAGCTGGAGAAGGTGACTTCAAGCTGAGCCCTGAACAATGGGAAGATGGCACCGTGAAGAGAAAGGGAGGGAACGGTTCAGGAAGGGGACAGCAGTGCAAAGGCCCCAAAGCAGAACACGACTTGACTTGTTGGAGGAACTCAATGGCAGTCAATGAATGTAGAAGGACGCAGGCAAGGACATGAATGGTTCTCGGAGGCCAGTCTGTGCAGACCTCTGAAGGTCAAGGTGAAGACACAGGTTTTTACGTCAAGTGAGGAAGCCCTGAACAATTTTCAATAGTAGTTCATCCTCACCACCAGACTAAGTTCCTGGTACTCTATTCCCATATCAAAGGGCATCAGTGGTGAAGACTCTGAGTAAGGTGTCAACCGATGCAAATAAGGTCACTTCCTTAATTTTATTTGATGGCCCATGTGCATTTTAATAGACTTCAGTCCCTCCCAGTTAAGAAGTGACTCAAACGGTCCAACTCTCAGGCCTTCACAGGCTATGGGGGCTCTGATGTTTCCATGGTGCTCAGGCATTTATAATTCCTGAATGGAGACATCCTGGGGCCACCAGTCTTAATCACAAATCTTCCAGGATCTTCCGGGAAGGAAGGGAGAGAGGGTGGAGTCTAACTTCTAAATCAAATTCTGAGATTGCCACTCTATCTGCCCTACAGTTTGTGCGAGAACACATCATCCATATGCCTCAAGCAGATTACATCAGCTGGTTGCAGAAGCGAATCAGCATGCCTATCCAGCCCTACAGTGCCCTGACATAGGCTGACCCGGGTCGACCAGCTGTTCCAGTGGAGTAGGGCTAGCCTATACCATGTTCCTGCATCCTACCTGTCTACCTGCTCCCTGCCAACCCACACGAATGTTCTTTATGTCACAGTTGGGTCATCTGGAGACTGCCTTCTGGCAACATTTTAGAGGGAAACATTTTCAGGTGGCCCTCCCCTCAAGTCTACAACCCAGGCCCAACCTTCTAGTCTCAATTCTTCACTGGTCCAGTCTGACTCTACCTACATCTTCTCCAGATTCCTTCATCTTATTTATCATCCTCAAATTCTGGATAATAAAATTGAGCTGAAAGTTTTATGTCTAGTTAGAAGAGAATTGGAGCCGTGGAATTTGGGTGTGGTATTCATATCCTAGTAACGACAGTTATCATTTATTAAGCTTTCGTTAAACAACAGACCCACTACTGAGTGCTTTATACATAATAACATTTAAATATCATGAAAACATAGCTATGTAGATAATGATGTTAATCCTGTTTGACATCATTGGAGCTAAAATGTATCTCTCAACATTATATATACTGCCTTGGATGGTTGACTGGATGGACAAATAGAAGGATGGATGGGTGAATGGATGGATGGATGGATGGATGGGGCATTCCTCAACAAGGCAATGTAGTGCAAGAAAACCTTCATATATTTTCTGGTGGTCTTGGTTGCAGGAGGAAATTTTTCTTCCTGTCACCGCAAAATGTGTGCTTTTTAGCCTCTTTTCTTATCTTGGCCTTATGCTCACCTACATTCTCACTAAGCCATGGGAACTGCAGGCATTTTAACTCCCTTCATGTTGGCCACGCTGAATTAACAGTTGAACAGTTGGACTTGATTGGGTGATATGCCTGGATTATCCAAGCATTCATGTAGGCTGGACTGCGAATCCCACTGTGACAATCCAAAAGTGGGTGGGGGAGAGTTGAGTTAGATTTGTAATTCAGTGTAAGCAATATCTCACTCATCCATTCACCTAGTCAGTAATTGATTTATTCAATGAATATGTATTGCAAGCCCAATACGCACCAACCAAGTTCTAGGTGCTAAGGATACAACGATGAACAAGGCAGACAAGGTCTCTGCTCTCACACATTTTACATAGAGACAGACAAGTCAACAAAATGTGACAAGGAGGGCAGAGGGATTATGCAGCATCACATGTCTCTCCGCATAGATACCCTGTGTTTAACACTATACTTGAGAAGCTATTTGAGTGTAAAGGTGAGATATAGTCTACAAAAAGACAGCAAAGGCTGGGCACGGTGGCTCGAGCCTATAATCCTAGCACTTTGGGAGGCCAAGGCAAGAGGATTGTCTGAGCCCATGGGTTTGAGACCAGCCTGGGCAACATGGTGAGACCTCATCTCTACAATAAATCAAAAAATTATCTGGGTGTGGTAGTGCACACCTATAGTTCCGGCTACTTGGAAGGCTGAGGCGGAAGGATCGCTGGAGCAGGTAGAGGTAGAGGCTGCAGATAGAGGCTGCGCTGGCCAGGAGCATGCCACTGCACTCCAGCCTGGGTGACAGAGTGAGACTCCAACTCAAAAAAAAAAATTAAGCCGGGCTCGGTGGCTCAGCCTGTAATCCCCCACCTTTGGGAGGCTGAGATGAGTGGATTGCCTGAGCCCGCGGGTTCGAGACCCGCCTGGGCAGTGAGACCTCATCTCTACTATAAATCAAAAAATCAGCCAGGCGTGGTAGCGCATGCCTGTAATTCCGGCTACTCGGAAGGCTGAGGCGGAAGGATCGCCGGAGCCCAGCAGGCCAAGGCTGCGGTGGCCGGAAGCAGCCACTGCACTCCAGTCCGGGCAACCGAGTGAGACTCCAACTCAAAAAAAAAAAAAAAAAAAAAATTAAAAGACTGTGAAATTAAGAGACTCTAAACAACTCTGTATTAAATAGGAATTTAAGCAAGAGGATTGAGGAGGGCCCAAAAAAAGAAGAAGAAAAACTACAAAAGGGGTTGAGGTAGAAAGCTGAGTAACACGAGGGTGAGAAGAAACCTTGGGAGAAAACCAAGTAGGCAAAGCTGGCTGGTGTATCTCTAAGAACTACGATGCAAAGTGGCTCTCCACTCCATCACCTGGAACCTTCAGTAGCTTCTGCTACATGCCCAAGTGTCCTCTGTGAGCAGGGTTTTGAGAAAATGAAAAGGGGCTGTGTTCTACATCTGGGTCTGCTGGGGGGCAAGAAAGGACTTGAGGGACACAGACCCTGAGTACGGTAAGGCGTTTAGTAGGAGCAGGAAGCCAAAGCTAGAGAGACTGCTACTATGAGAACTCTCTAGGTTGATAGAAATCTGGAATGGGCCGGGCTCGGTGGCTCAGCCTGTAACCCTAGCACTTTGGGAGGCCGAGGTGAGTGGATTGCCTGAGCCCGCGGGTTCGAGACCCACCGGGGCAACTTGGCGAGAC
>NW_007256007.1:817568-851176 GCF_000164805.1 Carlito syrichta | reverse complement strand
AAAAAAAAAAAAAAAAAAAAGAAATCTGGAATGGGCATTTGCCCTCCTGCTAGACGTGGGGTGGGAACCCTGCTAAGTTGAGATGCCTCTCAAACATCAGGTAGCCATCGCAGCTGACATGGAATAACACTAGAGAATCCATGCAACAGGGCCAAATTAAAACAAGTACCAGAAGATCCCAGGGGATGTGGAGGAGGCAAGCATTAACTCATTCTTGAGATGTCAGGAAAGGCTTTTGGGAGGAGATAACTGATACCTGTGAGATCGGCAAGAGTTAGCCAGGGAGAGAAAGGCAAGCAGAGAAGGAGGCAGAAAAGAATGTTCCAGGTAGAGGGAGAAACATGTGCAAAGGACCAGTGACAAAAAGAAGCTTAATTTGTCACTTGAGGAACTAAACGTAAGCCCGCTTGGGCTACATCTCAGATTAAAAGTGCAGGACAGAGAAAGGGAGGTCAGAAGGAAGATAGAAGACATTTGTAGATGCCTTATAGGCCATGTTCGGAGGTCGGGACTTTATCTTACTTGCAGTTGGAAGCCAAGAAAGGATTTGGGGCAGGAAAATCATTAGATTTTTCTTTCAGGAAAAAAGGGCAAATCACAAGGAACCAGGAGCTGAGACGAGGTTGTGGTAGTGATTGTGGGGGCAGCAAAGGGAGTGGGATGGAGAAAAGACACACACTAAAAACTTACTTAAGCAGTAGACTCAGTAGAACTTGGTGCAGTGGATGACAAGTGTGGAGGGGGCAGCAGGAGTGTTGGGAATCGGGGTGCAGACTGGAGCCTTTATTGCACCAGGAGAAGAGGAAGAAAAGAAACTCATAGAAGAAGGCGAGGAGTTATGTTTTGACCACATTGACTTGAAGATGCCTGTGGACCAGTCAAGTGGAGGCACATGTAACCCAGGAGAGAGACAGCAGCACTACATCAATAACCCATGGGTCAACACAGTTAAAGGGAGAAGTGGGAGGAGGGAGAGGCATGAAGCGGAGGGGAGAGAGGAGACAGACTTACAAAAAGCATCAAGCAGCCCATGCACAAAGCAACATGTGCTGAGTGGCTGCTTTGTTCCAGACACTGTGCAAACTGCCTGGCATATATGATCTCATTTCTTCTTCACAACCCTGTGAGGCAGGACTCTTGAGTCCTTCCTGTTTTGCAGATGGTGAAATGGAGACGCTGAGAAGCGTTTTTGCACGCATGTCTGGCTGACTCTGAATCCCTCTCCACCTTACTGCTACCCTCTCACTCCCAGCCCTCACTGTTATGACACAGGAGGTCATGGGAGTTATCGTGTTTTGGAATCCTGCTGACACATAGCTCTGATGATAGGGCTTTCAGAAATTGCATTAACTCTGCTTTGTACTATATTCCACAGTTTTCAAAGTGCCGTCTCTGGTATTATCTGATCTGATGCTCGCAGCATCCCGCGATGGGCATTGTTATAATCCCCATTTTGCAAATAAGGATATCCAGACTTAAGGTTGTCCAATAGTCACACAGCAGGGAAGAGCCAAGTCTGCAATGCTGTTTGTCTGTCCTGGGCAGGGAAAATACATTACAAGACTTACTCCGCCCTCCAACTTGGCACTTCCTGAGCCTATTTCTCAGAGCTATGCCTCCATCTAGTGGTCTCTACTAGTATTACTCTCCCACATGCCCTCCAGCCAAATGTCGCCTTCCTGCCAAAAGAGAAGGCAATTATTAACAGCAGTAACAAGACCTGCTCTGCTTAGACAAAAAGTATTTACTCAAACAAGGGAAGATACGTTACTACTAAAATAGATTGGGGATCAGGGGGAGACACATCACTTCCCGGGTCCCAGGCTCAAAGAAAAGCCTCTTCATTAGAATCTGAATTGAGTACCTACTACGTGCCTACGTGCCATGGTTCCAGGAGTTACGGCTCTGCTGCTCTGACCAAGCCATCTGAGTGGTTAGTATGAGAGTTTTTAAGACGAATATGTATCCTAGATAAGCTTTTTTCCTGGAAAGAACTAGATGGTAAATAGCTGTTGCGTATTCTTTTGATATATGTAGTCCTTTAAAAATGTGAAAACCATTCTTAGACAGGCAGTCATGCAGAAACAGCAGGCTAGATGTGGGCCATGAGTCAGTTTGTGGATCCCTGCTCGAAGGTAACTTTAAGAATGAAAAGAAATTTTTTGGTCTTCCCCAAAACAGAGAGACAAGGAGGGCAGGTGAAAGTAACAGGCTCGGTGACTCAGCCTGTAATCCCGCGCCTTTGGGAGGCTGAGGTGAGTGGATTGCCTGAGCCCACGGGTTCGAGACCCGCCTGGGCAACTTGGCGAGACCTCATCTCTACAATAAAAAATCAAAAAAATGAGCCGGGTGTGGTAGCACGCACCTGTAGTTCCAGCTACTTGGAAGGCTGAGGCGGAAGGATCGCCAGAGCCCAGCAGGTCGAGGCTGTGGTGGCCGGGAGCGGCCACTGCACCCCAGTCTGGGTGACAGAGTGAGACTCCAACTCAAAAAAAAAAAATGGTAAATATAGAGAGAAAAGGTTTTTATTTGCACCATTAATAATAGTTTTTGTCATTTTTGTGTAAAAAGAATGCAAGTATGGGTAAAATTTGAGCAGTACAAAAGGGCAAACCCTAAGTAGTAAGTATTCCTCCAATTCTCAGACCCCACTATTATTTAGAAAGGCAGTCACACTGTACCTAGTAACTTACGTAGCCTTCCAGGCATATTATGTGCATATAGAAACAAAACAAATTCAATTAATTAATTCAAAAGAAGCATTTATTGTGTGCTTACTGTATGCCACACATTATTCTAGATGCTTTGCATTTAATCTTTTTCTTTTTTTTTTTTTTTAGAGACGAGGTCTCACCATGTTGCCCAGGCCGGTCTCAAATCCCTGGACTCAGGCAATCCTCTTGCTTCAGCCTCCCAAAGTGCCACCATGCCCAGCTGGCATTTAATCTTAGCTTATCTTCACAACAGCTAGATGAGGTAGGTATTATTCTGATCCCCGCTTTGTAGTGGAGGAAGCCAGGGTGCAGAAAATTGAAAAACCTGCCCAAGGCTGCATAGTTTGAGTAGGTATCCTTTTCTTTTTAACAGACATAGTGAGCCTAGTGTAGAAACTTCTGCATTAATTTGTTATGTTGGTGGTAATTTCACTTCCTATCTTCCTACTGGGTGTGAAGCAGGAAAATGACAGAAGTTTCATACCAGTGCATGGAAACCAGCAGCTGAACTGTCATCATGACGCTGTCTTCACATTTTTTAAAGCATGCCAGGTCAGGGAGAACCTAGACCAAAAGTGACGACAGATTGTAAAGAATGATACCCGAATAAAAGCCCAAGCTAACATTAAAACAATACCCACATCGTTTCCCTCTTTTTACTGTTCATTTCAGTCCCTGAGCCTCACCTGCATGGCTGAGACTGAGTGTCCTGCCCTGCTTTGGGGCCTGGAGATGGCTAGGGGAAACCATATACAGACAATCTAGAGTAAGGATTTGGTAAAAGTGAAAACTGTCTATAGCAGGTGCTATATCACTCATTCACATACATCCGCTAGTTAAATCCTTGTAACGACCCTATGAGGTTAGGACCATCATGCCTATTCCAATTTACAGAGGACAAAAAAATTGAGGCTAACCATGGTGAAATGGCTTGCCCAAGTTACACACCTTCAAGCAATATATTTGGAGTTCAAATCCCAGTTGTCTTCAAATTTGGCAATAGTGTCTTAACCACATTACACTGCCTCTCTATTTAAAGACTTTTGTCTTGGAGTTCAAATTGATCATCTTTTGGTGAGAGCTAGAGTGTTAGTGATAATAAAATTTAGAAACCATTTGCATTTTTGAAAGGTGTTCATATCCATTAGCACTGTGTGATCTTCTAAGATTCGTGCAAAGCAGATCACCCCCACGTTTTGAAGACATGACACACCCCATAACTTGAGACTTGGGCCTGGCTATTTAACTGTCAAACTTTCTCTACCACATTAGCCTGGGAGACTGAGTGAAGGAACCACACTAGCGAACAGTGAAAGGACAAAGTCCTTCAGTTCTAGTCTCAACATAGCTCCCCACATTCTGTTGTTCACTTGTTCATTATGTCTCCCTAACTAGACTTAGGCTTCATGAGGGTAAGGACTGCATCAGCTTTATTTGTCAATGTAGTCCCAGGACAGATCCTAAGGCTTCTGGCATCAACTGACTGGATGGATGGATGGATGGATGGATGGATGGATGGATGGATGGATGGATGATGGGTGGATGGATGGATGGGTGAATGGACAATGAATGATAGATGGTTGAATGAATGATTGAGCTGATGGATGAATAAATGGATGGTTGGATGGATGACTGTGAGGAAACCAAGCGAAGTCATTATCAAAGTTAGTTTCATCAAGGTTCCTCAGATCCCCCCACTGCCTTCTGAGAAAGAGATGTCTGTGAGGCTGGTGTGTGCATGAGATTGGCCGTCCTGGCAGAGACTGGGGCTGATAGTTCAAGAAATAATCTTTCAGCTTGGGGTCCTAAGGCTAAGCCAGCATGAACAATTCTCCCAGTGACCCACCAGGTCGCCACAGTTAAGTCACTCATTTGACGTTAGCCTTAGACTTCTAAAAATAAAAACTTGCTTTCAGTGCCTGGGGCAAATTTTCTATTAAACATCACAGTTAGGCCATCCCATCTCTTACCTTAAGTCAGCAAATCCCTATACCCCCCCCCAGTCTCTCCCACTTGCCCTTTGGGACTATATCCATTATTGTTGGTGCCAACCAACAGCCATTTTCCCACTCTTCCTTTGCAAGGAATCCTGATTTCGTTCAGTTGTCTACCCCTCCCCATGTGAATCAGTGTAAATTGTGATTGGTCTAAATCTATATGGGTAATTCCATTCCCCATGCCAGGATTGATTTATAAATGTCATGGGACTCCAGGTTTGCAAGAAGAGGCTTCTGGGAAAGGTTTCTTTCTCCCTAAAGACAGACACAGGGGAAAACAGTTATTCTTCCTCTGAGGTTGACACATCTGTTCTGAATTGTCTTGCTGCCAGCAGGGACCAGATCAGAAAAAACCACCTTGATTGGGATTTTTTGTGAGATGACACAACCTCACGTTGTCCAAAGCAGCTGAGTTTGGGTTTTCTGCTACTTGAAGTCAGAAGCACTCATCTACAAAAACCCAGAATAGGAACATTCTCACGCTTCTCCCTTTTCTCCTAGTTTCTCTTTTGGTAGTCATTTGAATGATAACTCTCTCTCTCCCAAAAAATTTCAGAGAAAGTATTTAACTCTTCTAAGCAAGATGTCACCATGCCAAAGAGAACCCAGATTTGTTATAGTTAGAACTCCACAGAAAGACAGCAGTGTGTCTTGCAAATGGCATGATTAATTCTGCCTGCCAAAACCCTTTCAAAGATGTGAAACTCTAAGATCACCATGGAGTTGGGAGAAGGACGGAGAACATGACACAGTACAAGGCCCTTCGTGAAGCAGAGACATCTTCATCCCCAAAGTCCCAAGAGTCCAGGAACAGAGGTGAAAATGTAAAACCGGCAATTGGGGGAGATTTTCAACATCGATTTTTGAGAAGGGGTTTGTGGAAACGTGTGAAGAAGGTGGCGCGTAGTTCATATGGATTAGACAACAAGTGCTGGGGTAACAGACGGGAGAGGGGAGTTTGGGCAGGGAGGGTTCCAATTTGGTGGGTGGGAGGTGGGCTCATGCATATTCACAGTGTTTATGCCAAGTGAGAACTTATCATCTACCTGAACTTGAGTACTCATGGAATACCTACCATGTGCCAGGCTACGTGAGAGATGCCAGAGGTATAAATTCAGTCCTTGTCCTCTAGGCGTTTTCAGAAGGGTTAAATAGTAGTGCTTTAGTGGGATGGCTAAGAGAGAAGGTTCTGGTATCAGACTGAGAAAGTGCAACTCCTAGTTGTGCTCTCACTAGCTGCATGACCTCGAGCAGTATCCTCACTTCTACGTAACTCATCTATAAAAGAGATACCATTACAGTGTCGATGAGATAGCCTGTGTAAAGCATCATGGTAAGAATGCAATACACATTAGCCTTGACAACAAAGACAGTGGTCACAAAGAAAGATGGAGCACACAGAAAGCTCCCACCCCAATCTGGTAAGTCAAAGAAGGTACATCGGTCAGTCCCTTGATATGCAAGCAATAAGATCTGATTCTGGCTGATTTAGCCCTGAGTCTTTACATGACTGCCTCTGAGAATATAAAAATCAAATTGCAAAGCCTAGGTCACGTGACGACATCCTAGCTTGAGAAAGCAAGGATTTGGTGGGGTTTTTTACTTTTATAATAGGAGGGATATTAGTCAAATTCCCAAGTGGTAGTCACAAAAAACCAAAACCCTCTGGAGGAAGCTTCCTGGAAGAAGTAACATCTAGCTGAGTTGAAAACAATCCACATCCTACATCTTACCAGTGAAGAAACTGAGATAGCTATAGGTCTTACTGGAAAGAAAGAAAGGAGGGGGGAGAAAGAAGAAGGAGGAGGAGGAGAGGAGGGGGGAGGAGGAAGAAGAATGAGAGAGGAGAGACTGAGGGAGGGAGAGAGGGAGAGAGGAAGGAAGGAAGGGAGGGGAAACAGACACAGAGAAACAGCCTTTTCCAAAGCCATATGCTCTGGGAGGAAGAAAGGAGGAGTGAGAATAGATAACAGTAGGGTAGTCGGGTTCAGGAGGAGACTCCAGAAGAGACCTCTGATGGGCTGTGGGAGGAAGAGGCTGAAAGCTGGGTCCAGATGTAATGGCAGTAGAGGAGAAAGAGAATATTGGACAGTGGTCCATCTCTAGGCCTGGAAAGAAGTTGGGATTCAGCATAGAAGAGTGGTGCATAACACAGAATGTGTCTGGTCATTATCCCAGGGATAAAGGAAGCCTCTTTATCCCCTAGAAGTTTCAGGGAGCTTTTAAACCTTTAGAAGTTCCTGAATGATAACAGTATCTTAGTTATTCAAAGTGTACTCCTCAGGCCACCCCTGATAGTGCCCTCCATAGTCTCATGCTGGGGACTGATCATGTCAGAAAGACCAACCACATGATTCGAAGGTTGGGCCTGCCGGACTTGGTGGCTCAGCCTGCAATCCCGTGCTTTGGGAGGCTGAGGTGAGTGAATTGCCTGAGCCTGCGGGTTCGAGACTCACCTGGGCAACTTGACAAGACCTCATCTCTACAATAAATAAAAAAATTAGCCGGGCATGGTAGCACATGCCTGTAGTTCCAGCTACTTGGAAGGCTGAGGAGGAAGGATTGCCGGAGCCCAGCAGGTCGAGGCTGTGATGGCCAGGAGCGTGCCACTACACTCCAGTCTGGGCTACAGATTGAGACTCCAACTCAAAAAAAAAAAAGAAGGTTGGGCCTTTGAACCACATGATACTCATTTATCCTCCTCCTGTCTTCTGGAGAGAAGAGGAGGGCTGGAGACAGAGTTCAATCCCATGGTTAAGGTTTCAATCAAGCATACCTACATACCGAGGCCCTAATAAAAACTCTGCACACCCAGCTCAAGTGAGCTCCCCTATTGGATAATCACACATCAATATACAGGGAGGGTGACACATTCAGAGGACATGGAAGCTTCACATTTAGGACCCTCCCAGACCTCACCCTATGTAACTTTTCATTTGGATGGTTATGGCTTATACTGTTTGTAATAAAATTGTAATCCTAGGTAGTGTGCTTTCTTGAGCTCTGTGAGTTGTTCTAGAGAATTATTGGACCAGAGGGGCTAGTGGGAATGCTCAGATTTTAGTCAGTTGGTCAGAAATGTAGGTGGCCTGGGGAATCTCTGAACTTGTGGCTAATGCCTTCATGGAGGGCATTCTTGTGGGGGACTGCACCCTTAACCTGTGAAATTTGACCTAACTCTGGGTAGTTAGCATGACAATGGCATTGCAAAAAGAAAGCTGTAATCCAGGCAAAGGACTATATTGTTCCAACCCTGCAGCTGAGCCTCTGTCAAGGAAAGTTCTCATTCAAAGGTGGGACACATAGAGCTTGTGCCTGCCCACTCCCTTTTCTTAAGGTAGCAAGCCCTTTCCCTGACTCTTATTATTGTGGATTGAGCAGTTCTTCAACCCAGTACCAAGTGTGACCAAGACCTGGCCAATTCAATACATGACATTTTCCTGATCCTAGCAAATGAATCAGGAATGGACACCCAAAGTAATCCAAAAAAACGCAATTCCTAAACTTCAGGTGAAACTGGAAGTGAGAACAAGGGGCTCTCTTTCTTCTGAAATTGTTGACATTAAGGATAAAACAAGCCTAGAGCTTCTGGGAGCCACCACACAGAGAGACACTGCAAACAAAGAGAGGAAAGAAATGCCGAGAAACGCATCAAAAGAGAGATCAAATCTTGGTTACATCCTTTGAGAATCTGGCTCTAGATACATCCTTTGAACTTTTCAATTACAGGGACTAACAAATCCTCTTTTCTGCTGAAGCCAGATTCAATTTGATTTCCTTCACTTGCAACAAAGCAATTTCTAATTTTTTTTAATTTTTATTGTAAAGATGTGGGATACAATTCAGGGTTAGGTATATGAACCTTGATCTTGTAGGTACCCTTGTTGATGACGTATGCCCCTCCCTCCCCTAGCAGTTTCCCTCAATTGCCAATCCCACCCCCCACCCCTCACCGTTTCCCACTACTGCCAATCGCTTTCTTATAGCGTTATAATTGCTCAAGATCAGCTTATGAGTGAGAACATATGGAACTCTGTTCTTCGTTTCTGTGATAAACCACTGAGTATGATTGGCTCCAAATCCATCCAGGTTGCTGCAAAGTCCATATATTTGTCGCAATTTCTAAATAATGCAAAAGGAGAGAGAAAAGAGATCTGTGTATAAACCTAGTCAAATTCTAGACACCCTTCCTCTAACACGGTGAGGGAGGTCGTAGGGAAGAGACTATCATCAGGTATATCATGTAGGTAATGCTAAGACAGAATCCTGAGTTAAATTCACAGCATCAATCAAGAGAAAAGGAAAAGACTAAGAACACAGATGTTTTATCACTCCATTTTGCAGCAGGTGTAAAAGTGCCAATTTGGGTTTAAAAGAGCATGAAACGAATGCAAGGTGGGGATTGTTATCAGAGCCAACCCTTACATGTCTACCACTGTGAAAAGAGGTGCTGGGTAAGTGAATTTCCTAGCTCAATGGTCTCCAAAGTAGAAGAGGTGCACAGGATGATCCATTAGGGAGCAGGAGGAAATATTGAAACCTACATTTACAGTTATCTTCGTGAAAGACTATTTGAAACTTTACTAGTAGTTTAGATGTGGATTGCCCTGGTACCCTCACTCAGTCTATATGGAGAATGTCACCACATGTCTGGTATCAGTCAAGCCAGGAAACCCAAGGAAAGCTGAGCATCCCACAGTACAAAGGGGATAGCAGTGGCATTCTTGTCAGCCTCAATGTTACTTCCAATAAACTATAATGCCTCTTCTTAAAAATCTCCTGACATACTAATTCTAGAGCACCAAGTGCGTTTATGAAATCAGTGTTGCTCTCTCTGTACCTCAGCGATGTCTCTCAATGCCGGGCTATGCATTCCGTGGCCCCAGACAACTGAAGTCCTAATTAATCCTTCCTCTGTCTCCTCCTTGGCTCTCCAGTTTCTCTCCCAGCAAAACTGAGGTTGTCAAGAGAAATAATGCAACAAACTTGTTTAATTAGAAACATCAGCTTTACACAGGTTTTGGGGTTTTTTTAATATCCAACTCTAAGTTCAATGATCACATTTCCAATGTCTGAAACTACCAAGAAGTCAAATGGCCAAGTACTTGAATTACAGAGTATGAAACAATGATCTACAGAGTATGAAACAATGATCTACAACATTCCTTAGTTAGCCCACCAACTGGTTCTTCTGAGCACATTCTAATTCATTCTCTCTCTCCCCACCCCCCTTCTCTCTCTCTCCCTCTCTCTCTCTCCATCCCCCCTTCTCTCTCTCTCTCTCTCTCTCTCTCTCTCTCTCTCTCTGCCATGATATAACAAAGAGAGGCTTGAGGCTTGAGGCAATCCAAGAAGCAGATAATCCATCCCAAAACATTTTTATTTGAGGTGACACAGAAACACCACCATCCACCACCATTCAGCTTTGCTGAAACCGCAGCTGAATCTCACTTGTAAGCAGTCTCAATCAGGGACTGCTCTTTACTCTTTTCTCTTTATACAAGGACTCATAAGAGGCTTCCATTACATGTCCTGCAACTCTAAGGTATCTGAAATGTGATCTCCTTTACAAACATTTTATTTAACTTTATTATTTCATAAACCACTGATTACATAACGCAAATCCACTTGTCTCCTCATTTCTTCTTCAAGTTAATGCTGTTTTATGTTTCCAGAAAACACCAATGAAAAGTAGCAAGATAGCTGAATGGGGTTAGCCAAGAAGTAGATCACAGGGTAACAGATTTAGTCCTCCTATCCTCTGGGATTTCACTTTTCCCATATGTAAAATAAAAGAGCTAAATTATGAGAGTCCCAAACCTACATTTCTACCAAGACCAGGCAAGTAATAAAAACGAATGAAGACCCCACAATTTTATAATAAAAAATACGTTAAAAAAAAAACAACGAATGAAGGGTATTTGATGTAACATATTGTGTATTCCCTATTTGACAGGCATTGAGGGAGAAAGATACTGGGTGCAGAGGGAGGGATAAGCCATGGTCGTTGCCTTGGTGATGCATTTGGCCTTGTGAAGGAAGCAAGCACATAGACAGTTACCAACAAACATGATAAAAGGCTGTGTTAAACTAACTCTTCCTGGATGAATCCCAGAAGTTTTTCAAAGGAGAAGACATTTGAGTTGGGTCTTGGAAAAGAAGTTTTCTAGGTGAAGAAGTAGGAACAGTAGAAGAGCAGGAATGACATTCCAGGTAGAGGAAACTGCCTGTACAATGGCGTGGCAACCTAAAAGTCAATTATTTATTTGAATGAAGGGAAAGATGTGCATTAGGGCTGGAGGTCCTGCACACTAAGAGATTGTGGGACGACAGTCTAGAAGGGTGAGTTGGAAACAAATCACAAAGAACCTTGTGGACATTAACTTGAGAGTAATGGAAAGCCAAGGACTTGTTGTAAATTGTTAAGAAAACTGGTGATATCTACATTTCAGCAAGTTCATTTTGACTGCAGGATGGGGAACCAGTTAGAGTTGTACTATCCAAAACGGTAGCCATTAGCTACATGTATCTGTTGAACACTTGAAATATGGCCAGTCCAAACTTAGATGTGCTATAAGCATAAAATATACACGGGACTTTGAACGTCAAATATGGAAAAAGGAATGTAGAATAGCTCGTTAATATTGTTTAATATTAATTACATGTCAAAAAGATATTTGACATTTTGGGAGACCAAGGCAGAAGGATTGCTTGAGCCCAGGAGTTCAAGACCAGCTTGGGCAACAGAGTGAGACCTCATCTCCACAAATAATAATAATAATTAGTTGGGTGTAGTGACACATAGCTGTAGACCCAGCTACTCAGGAGGCTGAGGCAGAAGATCCCTTGAGCCTTGGAGTTCGAGATTACAGTGAGCTATAATCGTGACATTACCCTTTAGTCTGGGTGACAGAATGAGACCCTGTCTCTGAAAAAAAAAAAAAGAATATTTACATATATTGGGTTCAATAAAATGTGGTATTAAAATTAATTTTTCCTGCTTCTTTTTAATGTGGCCAGTGGAAATTTTTATTTATTTATTTATTTATTTTTAAATCAGAGTCTCACTCTGTCATCCAGGCTGGAGTGCAGTGGTATGCTCACGGCCACCGCAGCCTTTGCCTACGGGGCTTAGGCGACCCTTTCACCTCTATCTCACAAAGTGCTGGGATTACAAGAGTGAACCACCAAATTACACATGTGGTTTGCATAATTCCACTGGAAAGAGCTGAGTTAGCTGGCCTGAGAATCAAGAAAGAAGATCAATTTTGAAATGTCCAGGAGAGATTATAAGAGGATGGAGGATCTGAACCAGGCAGTGGGATATCGACAGAGAATAAGAGAGAGAGATATACATGTAAGTTTTTTGTTGTAGTATATGGTGATTAAGAGCATGGACCCTAAAATTATACAACTTGGTTCAAAATCTAGCTTTGATATTGACCAGCTGTGTGACCTTGAACAGGTCATTAACCTGTTTGTTGTAGCCTGAGTTTTCTCATCTATGAAGAGTTTTTGTTGTGCCTGAGTTTTCTCATCTATGAAACCTGTTTTATATACTTGCTGTGAGGATTAAATGAGTTCATTCACTGGTTCTCACACTTGACTATGCATTTGAATCACCTGGGGTTTATTGTAAACTCCCAGTCTAAGAGATTCTGATTTCACTAGGGTAGGGTGAAACCAGAGCATCAGGACTGTTTTAAATTACCCAGGTGATTCTAAGGTGCAGCAAAGTATTTGAAACATTGAGTTATTATGTGTAGAGTACTTAAAACCATTCTACTAGTGTAACCATGATTTGTGTTTCCTGTTATTATACTTTCAATGTCTTGAATAATTCATAATATATTTGAAATAAGCTATTGAGAGCCTACTATGTGCTACTAAATGCCTTTGCAGGGAAATGATATTTTCCACATTAATTCACAGAGTTCAGAGGAAATGTTTCCATATGTCCTCTCCAGTGAGTACAACTGGAGATCAAGTTCAGATCTGGCAGCTCATTCAGCAGTTCCAAGCTTTTGAAGCCTCAGTTGGTGAAATAATACAGACCATTTCCCAAAACACTTAACTCCAACAACAAGGTTTTAGTGTTTGGCACCATACAAGCAGAATGCAATTATGTCTTGGAGCTGTGTACTGAGTATCTATCAGCTGGAGCCAAATGGGAATGTAGGGAGGTGAAGCTCCGTTTGGAGTATGGAACAAGCCCATCTATGTCTCAGGCCCCCCCAGAGCGGAGATGTCTTGATAAGAAGTGGCTAAAAATGGTGAGGACTCAGATTGTCATCAATGAAACAGGCATGTCTGGGCCTAACAAGCACATAAAGCAAAAAGACACTGAAGTCATGAAAAATGGCCCTTCTCTCTTGGACAGAACTTAAAGAAAAATCAAAGCCATCTCTTTTATCATTCAATAAACTTTTATTCTCACCCACATTGTCTCCAGACCGATTCAAATAGTAATCATTTTTAACATTTATTGGGCACTTATCATAAGTGTGCCATCATAATCACTTTATATGCACCATATTTTTTATATTTATAGCAACAATATGCGAATGAGGTCATCATCAACATAATTGTTCCCCTGAGCTAAGGAAACGAGGCTCAGAAAGACGTAGCAATTTGGTTGCAAGAGACAGAGTCCAAACTCAAACTTAGACTACAAGGGGATTTATTGCCTCAAGGAATATAATGAAGGGCTGAAACATCAAGTTATGAGATGGACAGAGATAGATATGGATCTTTGATGCAACTATAATAGTACCAGGGATCTTTCTCTCTGCTCCCCTCTTCTCTCTGTGCATCAGGCACCTCCTATTCTGCTATATGCAAACTTCTAACACTGATGGCAATGGGCTTCTGGACTTCCCAGACTCTCTTCTCTATTCTGGTTTCAAAAATCCCAGGGCAAAGCTCTGATTGGCCCAGCTTGGGTCAGGTGACCCCACCCCCCCGGACCAATCACCAGTAACCAAGAGAGTAAGCTCATGTAAGAACTTGTAAGATCCCTCAAATCTCATGGGTTGGAGTCAGGGAGGGAAAAAGAAAAGGATTTCCCAACAGAAGAATAGCATATATTCCCAAAAGAAAGGGAAAACTGCCTATTATAGTCTACTGCATTCAGGAATAGGGGCCAACAAGTCTATAAAGTAGGGAGGAAAATGACTCTTCAAAGTTACACTACCCTGAAATTCCTCAGAATATCTGAGGTTCAGACAACCTATGGCATGTCAATTCAGTTTAACGTTAATTGAATTTTTTTACAGTACACTGAAATTGTGTTCCAGGCTGGTACACAGTGTAGACTCAGTAGATATTTGTTTAATGAATAAAAGATGAATATGGCAACTGCCCTCTACCCAAAGAACTTATAGCCTAGTAGATGATGAAAGCAAAGAAACAGCCCCAAAGGAACATGTAAGATACTCTGAAAGCTCAGACAGATGGAAGATCACATTGGTTTGAGAACACATAGGGAGACAATCAGTTAGAAAAAGTCATCAAGGAGGGAGGTACTATTTGAAATGCACCTTGGAAACAAAATGAATTTCAACAGGCAAACATGTAAGAAAAGTGTGTCCCAGGAAGAGCAAGTCATATGAATGAAGGCATGGAGGCAGGGAGAGAAAGACATCCAGTTTGAGTATGAATTGTGGTAAAATATACATAACATGAAACCTGTCATTTTAACCATTTTTAAGTGTATAGTTCAATGGCATTAGTTACATTCGCATTCTTGTATAACCATCATTACTATCTGTTTCCAAAACTCTTCCATCACCCCAAACAGAAACTCTGTACTCATTAAGCAATGACTCCCCATTCCCAGGAACACATGATAACCTCTAATCTACTTTCTGTCTCCATGAATTTGCTTAATCTATATAATGCATATAAGTGGGATTACATAACGTTATCCTTTTGTGTCTGTCTTATATTATTTAGCATAATGTTTTCAAGGTTTATTTGTGTAGAAGCATGTACCCTAATTTCATTTCTTTGTATGCCTGAATAGTATTCCATTGTATACTACATTTTGCTTATCCATGCATTAGTGGATGAACATTTGGGTTGTTTCTACATTTTGGCTATTGTGGATAATGTTGCAACAGACACTGATGAACAAGCATCTGTTTGAATCCCTGTTTTCAATTCTTTTGGGTATGTATCTAGGAGTGAAATTGCTGGGTCATATAGTAATTCTATGTTTAGCTTTTTGAGGAGCCACCATACTGTTTTCTGTAGCAGCTGCACCATTTTGCATACCCACCAGCAGTGTGCAGGGATTCCAACTTCTCTTCATCTTTGCCAGCACTTACCTTCCATTGTTTTTGTTGTTATATTTGCTTTCAGTATCCATCCTAGTAAAGATGAAGTGATATCTCTGCATTTTTCTAATGACTAAGGGTGTTGGGCATCTTTTCACGTGCCTATTCAAACCTTCCGTACTCACAACCCAACAGTCATAAAGCTAATGTGTTTAGGTGTTATTGTGTAGCCAATAGGGAGCAGTGATAGTTGGGAAGCAGAAGAGTGACATGATCAGAAGTACAAAAAGCCTTGACAAAAGAGAAACCTTACAGAGATAGAGCCAGAGGACTAGTTAAGAGGCTACTTCCATGGCCCAAATTAGGGACAGTGCACACTTGAGTCAGAGAGTGACAATGGAAGGAATGGAACAGGTTCCAGAGGTATCCCCTCTTCACACAGGCGGCAACCTAAAGCACTGGTTATGTAAGTATGGTACAGCATACATGATGAATTGCTCTGCACCCATAAAAATAATGAGGCAGATGAATAAATAATGAAACAAAAAGAAGTTCACAATATATTAAGTGACAAAAATAAGGTTACAACACAGAACATACATCATGATCCCACCTTTAAGTAGCTGAGGCATAATTAGATCAGAATGGAAGGAGAAGGACAAACACTGGGGGGGAGACCTTGAAAACCACTCACATAAAAGTGTGAATAATGATCACCTCTTGCTAAACTAATCTCCCACCAAGATACTTGTATACTGTTTTATTGTCTTCATCGCTCTTATCACTATCTGAAAATATCATCTTCATCTGTTCATAAATCCCAGAAAAAAAGAGTCTATCTGTTTGGTTCTCCCTCTCTTCCCAGAACCTAGAAACTAACTTCACAAGTGACGCTCCACAGATACTTTTTGACAAAACCTCTTAGTGAAGGGACTCAACTATTTTTTCTTACCCATCTTCTTAAAATATATGCAATGAATTTATGGATTTCATCGTAAGAAAAATAGCAAGGGAGAGAGACATAAACGGTCATTATTCTCACCACCACCACCACCTCTGCTGGTTCTGTGATCATGGCCGTGGCCCCAAGAAGGACCTCAAGGCCAGAGGTTAACACCAGACACCCCTAGCACAACGTCAAAGTGCTTTTCTCTCCCTGTGAACCCACTGAATGCTTCTCTTTCCTTCCTCCAACTTCCTGGGTATCCACTTCCTCAACTGTGCCCACTTAGCACAGGAGGATGTTAGTAACACCATCATACATATACTTAGGATCCCAGAATAACCTGCCACCGGTAGGACTGACACTTGGAAGACTTTTCCAGGAAGAGGAGGTCATTGATCAATGCTCACGCGTGTCCTATTCTCACTCCTCACCTCCCTTGCCCCCAACCCTAGGGACTCAGGAGATCATTTTTAAACACCAGAGCTGGCTAACATTGGAGGAAGGTACCGGGATGTGGGCATGGAAAAGCTAGAGTGAAGATCAACACCTGGCTTTTAGGTCCAGCATTGCTGAATCAGAGACTAGCAATTGTTGGGTCTCAACCCCTGTGACACAAGTAACAGATATGGGCCACTAACAATATAGTACCAAATTTTAAAATAATTTAATGTTTATGGTAATTTAGTACACATAGTAAATATATTTTGCTACATGATGTGCTACATAAAGTACATATATGCTTAATACACTACATACATATGCTCTATAATTATAAAATTATACCAATTATTATATTTTACCATACACATACAAGTATGTGTACAAAGAGAGTAGATCCCATCATTCATTTATTGATTTGTGCCATGAAACCAGGCTCTAATATTTTATACCTCCTTGTAGGCTCAGACTGGGGGACAAACACATATTTCAATGCAACCAGCATGTTTTCAGCTGCTCCTCAGATAGAAGTTATGTTCATCATAGCAATTTGAGGGGAAGAGGAGGAAAGACTTCTATTTTGTTTTGAGAGAACACTCTTGGAGGTCTTTGAATTAAGCAAAGGGGAAGCAAAGTCCTCATCTGAAAAGGTCTTTGTTGAGGGCAGAAATGCATCTCCCTAAAGAATGCTTCTGTGTGACAGGGAGGAGAAAATTCTCTTCTCTCTGGAACAAAGTGAGTGTTAGAAGCCTCCGTCCTGACGGGAGGAGAGATGGTCAAAAACACCACTAACATGGGAAATAGGTTGACCCCGTAACACAGCAGCAGGAGTGAGAGGTTCACCGGTTGGGTGCCCATGTGCATGATAACGTATGAGCTCTGTGATAGATGAAGTCCAGGATTCAGGGTCCAGATTTTCCTTTCTGTGATGTATTTTCCTGATCTTGCTTCCAGTAAAAGGCTTGGCTTGGAGCTAAGATAAGTCTCCTGCTGAGACTTGGGAGCAGGCACCCAGAGACAGACGTAGGGAGGGTGGAAGCATTCCCCAGGGAGGGCAGCCTGCTCCAGGACTATGATTCTATCGGATCATCTCAGGTTAGAGCTCAAACAACTGTAACACAATCATTAATGGAAGATGACCCATGAAAGCTGGAAGATCTTAGAACATCTGCGTTACCGTGAACTCAATAGAATTGAGTGAGATCCATTCTGTTTTCAGTTCCAG
The DNA here is from genome assembly GCF_000164805.1 of Carlito syrichta. NCBI lineage: Eukaryota > Metazoa > Chordata > Mammalia > Primates > Tarsiidae > Carlito > Carlito syrichta. The sequence goes on along the minus strand of NW_007256007.1, from coordinate 833,579 downwards.
AAAGATGAGGAGGAGGAAGACAGATATGGTCATGAACCTCACAGATACAACATATATTCAACAAGTATGTACTTGTGGATTCTAATAGATGTGGCAATCTAGTGACAGTGTTGGCTAACTTTTTCTATAAAGGACCTGAAACTAAATATTTGAGGCTTTGTGGGTTTTATGGCCTCTGTTGCAAATACTCAACTCTGCCACTGTAGTCACAGACAATGCATAAACAAACAAGCATTGCTGTGTTCCAATAAAGTTTTATTTATGGATACTGAAATTTGAATTTCCTACAATTTCCACATAACAGAATATTATTGTTTTCTCAGTTATTTAAAAAAGAAAAATCGGCCTGGTGCGGTGGCTCAAGGCTGTAATCCCAGCACTTTAGGAGGCCAAGGCGAGAGGATTGCCTGAGACCAGGGGTTAGAGACCAGCCTGGGCAATTTGGTGAGACCTCCTCTCTACAATAAATCAAAAAAATTAGCCAGGCATGGTGGCTCGCACCTGTAATTCCAGCTACTTGGAAGGATGAGGCGGAAGGATTGTCTGAGCCCAGCAGGTCAAGGCTGCAGTGGCCGTGAGCATGCCACTGCACTCCAGCCTGGGCGACAGAGCGAGACTCTGACTCAAAAAAGAAAAAAATAAAAGAAAAATCATTCCTACTTCACAGGACATACAAAAACAGGTGGTAGACTGGATTTGGACCAGTCCCTAATTGAAAGTTAAGCCTAAGATATCTAAAGTATAAATAATAATTAAAATAGCATACAGTTTTGCCACTTGCTAACTGCCAGGTGCTATGACAAGTATACTTTGCTGTATTTTATTTATTTATTTTTTGGTGAGTTGGAGTCTCACTCCATCACCCAGACTAGAGTGCAGTGGCACACTCATGGCCTCCCCAGCGTCGATCTGCTGGGCTCCAGTGATCCTTCCACCTCAGTCTTCCAAGTAACCAAAACTACAGGTGCGCACTACCACACCCGGCTAAATTTTTGATTTATTGTAGAGACAAGGTTTCACCAATTTGCCTGGGCTGGTCTCGAACCTGCAAGCTCAGGCAATCCACTTGCCTTGGCCTCCCAAAGTGCTGGGATTACAGGCTAAGCAACCGAGCCCAGTCTGCTGTATTATTATAGCAAGCTAATTTTCCAAGAATTGCAGCTAATTTTCTGAGAATTGAGTATAATAATCGGTAGTGTAGCCCTGGAGAACATCATTCAATATGTCTATATCCAGAAAGAAAATATTTCTTGAACTACCTTCCCTAGGTATCTCCTCTCAATCTCACCAAATGCCAAGCAAAAAGGGATCATTGAGTCCAATACTGCCACTTTGTAAAAACAAAAGCAAAAACCAAAACTCCTGTAGTTACATTACAGAAAATGCACTCAAACATAGCAGACAACCTGCCACCTCTTGTGACCCCATTTACCACTTCCCCTCACCCCCAGTGGTCCTCCAACTTCCGGCTTCTGGTTGCAAATTAGCAAAAAGGCTCACAAAAAACCAGGTGGCCTTGGATCACCAGCACATCCTGCCCAACAAGCAACATTTGGCTAGGAGTGACTCCCTGCAAGGGATATGCAAATTTAACAGGCCTCTGGGCAGGAAGTACTGCCCTGTTTATTGATGAAAAACCATTTGCCAGAGTAAGAGCTCTTTGGGGACCTTTGAAGACGTTTGGCAAGTCCCAGTCCCGAAGGCTACTGTATGCTAAGGAAGAACCTGTGAGCCTCTAAAAACTGAGCAGCTAAAAGGTTACCTCCCCAGAATCTTATTAAGGGAGGAAAGTGAAAAGTTCTCTATCCCAAAAGAATGCAAAAGAGTAAGCTACCATGCCTTTTTTTTTTTCTTATAAAAAAGATGATCCTTCTCTAGGAGTAAGTCACACCCCTTGCCCTGTCCCTGTAACTTCTCTTTTGGAGCAATATGCACAACAGTAATTAGGTATTTATGTGTTTTTTATGCCCACAAATCTTCAAGTTCTGCAAGTATATTTGCTGTGATATACTAACACAGTGCCAGGAACATGATAATACCTTGACCACATGAGATATCACTTCTACCTATTAGGACAATCAAAAGAAACAGAAAATAACAAGAATTAGTGAGGATGTGAAGAAACTGGAACCCTTGTGCACTGCTGGTGAGAATGTCAAATGGTGCAGCTGCTACAGAAATCAATATGGCAGTTCCCCCAAAAAATAAAAATAGAATCGAAAGCAGGGTTTCAGAGGGATATTTGTGCACTCATGTTCACAGCAGCATTAGGTCCATGGTCACAACAGCCAAAAAGTGGAACCAAGCCATATGTCCATTGATGGATGAATGGGTAAATGAAAACCCTGAATGTGGTACACCCACACAATGCCGTATTATTCAGCTTTAAAAGGAAAGGAAATTCTGACATGCTACAACATGGATGAACCTTGAAGATTATTCTTAGGTGATATAGCTGGTTATAAAAAGACAAAGAATGTATATTTTTCCTACATGAGGTATCTAGAGTAGTTAAACTCATGGAAACAAACAGTATAATGGCTGTTGCCAGGAGCTGATGGAAGGGGAAATTGTTCTTTAATGGGTGCAGAGTTTCAGTTTTGCGTGATGAAGAAGTTCTGGAGATTTCTTGTACAACAAAGTGAATATACTCAACACAACTGAACTGTACACTTAAAAATGGTTACAAGGGTTAATTTATGTTATGCATATTCTACCACAATTTTTTATGATTCAAAAATAAGTAACTGAATCAGTTAAGCTGGGGAGACTTTGTTGTGTTGTTGTTGTTGTTGTCATTGTTGTTGTTGTCATGGCAGGTTTATTGAAAATATTACATCATCACAGAAAGACGCAAACAGTTCCACATGGCATTTTGAAGTTCATCCCCACCGTAGGCTGAGTGACCTGCAGGTTGGACAGACTGCCAAAGTCCAAAAGCTTCAGCATTTCCTTAGTGTCAGGATCTACTTCAGTGATCTCCTGGTCCAGGGCTGAGGCCCCCAGAACATAATTGTCCCTCCTTTCTCTCTCCTTCTCCTGCCACTTGATGGAGATGCCTCTCACCAGGCCCCTCTGGATCCACTTCATCAGATGCCTGACATATGCTGGCTTCTTGCTGGGAATAATGGCAATCTCCTCACACACGCACTTGTTCATGTGGAAGTCGTTGCCCAGGCGCGTGTAGTATTTCTCAATGATGACCCGGGTCATCTTCTTCACGGTTTTGGTTCGAACACGGCCCATGTTGGCGGGTCCTTGGTAAAAGAGGTGAGACTTTTAACTACGTAGAACAAAACCAAATCCAAACCTGCTTAAGCAAAAAGGGAAATTCACTGGCTCAAATAACCAAAAAAAAGAAAAAAAGAAAGAAAGAAATTACAAGTAAGCAGTCAGCATATATGCTACCAGTAACAAGCCCATTGAGAATGAAACCATTTTTTCAAAATATGGAGTGAAAATAACTGTCACACTAGTATTGGGTACTCAGAAAAACCATCTTTCAATGTTTAAAGACATTTTTTTAAAAACAAAAATTAGAACAGTTTATTACTAACAGACCCCTCTGATACAACTTAGATGTATTTCAAAAAGAATACAAATTATCCCTGTTGGTGGGAGTGTAAACAAGTACAACCTCTTTGGAAAACAGTGTGGTGATTCCCAAAAGATCTAAAAATCGACCTTCCATATGACCCAGCAATCCCTCTTCTGGGAATATATATGGAGAAACTCACATCGCTCTATAAAAAAGATACCTGCACAGACATGTTTATTGCAGCATTATTCACAATTGTAAAAACATGGAACCAACCATGTTGCCCATGGAAAGTGTACTGGATAAAGAAAACGTGGTACAGGCAACCCCCTTGGGTCCCCTCCTACTGTGGGAGATTTCCTGTCCTCTCAATAACTCCTGCTTTAAAAAAAAGAAAAGAAAAGAAAATGTGGTACATATACATAATGGAATATTATGCAGTCATAAAGAAAAACAAAATCATGGACTTTACAGCAACTTGAATGGCTTTAGAGTTTATGATACTCAGTGATTTATCACAAAGATCTGAGTACTACTACATGTACTCACTCATAAGCAGACCCTGAACATACATCATAATTCTACAAGAAAGGAATTGGCAGTAGTGGGACAATACCAGGGGAGGGAGGGGCACATAACATCAATGAGGGTGTACAAACTTTACCTGTACAATGACCACATATGCACTTAACCCTGAATTGTACCCCACATGTTTAGAATTCAAAAAATGAAGCCGGGCTCTGTGGCTCAGCCTGTAATCCTGTGCTTTGGGAGGCTGAGGTAAGTGGATTGCCTGAGCCCACGGGTTCGAGACCTGCCTAGGCAACTTGGCGAGACCTCATCTCTACAATAAATAAAAAAATTAGCTGGGCTCGGTGGCTCAGCCTGTAATCCCGCATCTTTGGGAGGCTGAGGTGAGTGGATTGCCTGAGCCCATGGGTTCGAGACCCGCCTGGGCAGCAAGACCTCATCTCTACGATAAATAAATAAAAAAAAAATCAGGACGTGGTAGCACATGCCTGTAATTCCGGCTACTTGGAAGGCTGAGGCAGAAGGATCGCCAGAGCCCAGCAGGTCGAGGTTGCGGTGGCCGGGAGCGGCCATTGCACTCCAGTCTGGGTGACATAGTGAGATTCCAACTCAAAAAAAAAAATTCAGCTGGGTGTGGTAGCGCATGCCTGTAATTCCAGCTACTTGGAAGGCTGAGGCGGAAGGATCGCTGGAGCCCAGCAGGTCGAGGGTGCAGTGACCGGGAGCAGCCACTGCACTCCAGTCTGGGCGACAGAGTGAGACTCCAACTCAAAAAAAAAAAAAAAAAAATGATCCCATGAAGAAAATCTGAAATATAAGAGGGAACGATACCAAAAACATTAATAAACAGGTAAATATAAACAAATGTTACCTATAAAAGTAATAAACACAATAATAATACTTTGATTGTGGGGTATAAAAATAGACTTTTTTTTAAAGCTGTGGGGTACAGTTCGGAGTTAGGTGTACAAATGGTCATTGTGTAGGTAAAGTTTTGGTCTCACCTTGGTTCCCACTTCACCTGGTTTGAGATCAGTTACCTTTATTGATGAGGTGTTCAGGGTCCGCTTATGAGTGAGAACATGTGATGCTCAGTTCTTTGTTTCTGTGATAGAGCACTCAGTATTATAGATTCTGAGTCCATCCAAGTTGCTGTGAAGTTCATAATTTTGTCCTTTATGGCTGTGTAATATTCCATCGTGTATATGTACCATTTTTTTAAATCCAGTCCTCTTTTGATGGATAGCACAGTTGGTTCCATGTTTTTGCTATTGTGAGTAATGCTGCAATAAATATGCGTGTGCAGGTATCTTTTTCATAATAGACTTAAAATATTGAAAAGCAAAATTTTATACTAAAGAGGTTTGTTGTACAACATGACTGTAGTTAATAACAGTGTGTTCTTTAGAGTAAGTTTGAAGTGTTCTCGTCACAAAAAAATAAGAATATAAGGTAATGTATATTTTAATTAGTTATGTTTGGCCATCCCACATTGTACACATATTTAAAACAACATGTTATACATAATAAATATGTAGTTTTTCTTGTCTAAATAAAGTTTTTAAATTATATATAAGTAGGAAAAGATTGATCAAAGTTAAATCATTCTAACATTGTTCAGGTGAAAAATATTAACTTAGATTTCTTAAAGTATCTGTAATATTGCAAGGGTAAAATAATCAAAATAATATGTATAATTTCCAAATTCTAAAGGGAAAAATTATAAAAAGAAAATTTTTTTAATCTAAAAGTAGGCAAAAAAAAAGTATGGGGAAAAAGCATAGAATAAAAACATGAAACAGAAAGATCAAAATAAGAAATTAATTCAAGTATATCAGTCATCAAAAAATTATAAACAGACTAAGCTTATTAATTAAAAATAGAATTTTTTTTTAAATCAGCTATAGGTTATTTTAATTTTAAAAAAAGAAAGAACGAAAGCAAGAGGACCAAAAAGGTTGAAACAAAACGTTAGAACAAGATATATTAGAAAAACACTAACCAAAAGAGAACCAAAGAAACTCTATTAGTATCGGACAAGGCTGGGCACGGTGGCTCACATCTGTAATCCCAGCACTTTGGAAGGCCAAGGTGGAAGGATCGCTTGAGCTCAGGAGTTTAAGGTTAACCTGGGCAACACAGTGAGATCCTATCTCTACAAAAAATAAAAATAAACTCTTTAATGTAAATTACTGCATTATCAGATTAAGGAAAAAAAGTATTTGATAGAATTCAATGCCCATTCATAAGTTTTTAAAGGCAAAAACAGCAAACTAAGAATAGAAGAAAAAAATATTTAACTTTACAAATGTATCTACTGAAAACCTATAGCATAAATCATAATTGGAAGTGAAATTTAGAAGTCTTTCCTTTCAAGGAGAGAACAAGAGAAGTATACTCACTCGCACTTCTATTCAACATTGTACTGAATACTATGAGATAAATTAAACAAAAGTGAAAAGATTGAAATATGGCAACAAAATTAATTATTTGCAACTGATGTGACTGTCCACATAGAAACCCCAAAGACTTTATAAGTTGTTAAAATGAATTAGATAATTGAGCAAGGTAATTGAATATAATATTGATATAAAAATTATCTGCATTTTCTATATCAACAATAATAATACTTAAAATACTTAATAATGATACCAAAAAATTGATATCCAGAGATGTAATTATTGAAATTCAGGGACTCGACTCAAAGAGAAAATTATACAACTGTCTTGAAAGATATTACAGAAGACATATTTAGACAAAGAGAGTTATTTCTCCCCAAAATTGATTATATGAATATTCAAGCAATTTTAAACATTCCAATATGGTTTTCTGTGGAACTTGAAAAACTATTTCCAAAAGAGAAAAGGGCTAAAAAGAGCTAAAACATTTTTGGAAAAGAAAAAGAACAAGAAATCAAGACTTACCTTATAAAGCTATAGCAATCAAGATAGTACCTTACTGGTGCACAAAATAGGAAATAGTTGAACAAAGCAGAGTCTAGAGTCCAGATATAATACTAGATATATGACAAAAGCAATACCACAGATCACTAGGGAAAGTTTACCACTATTCTATAAAATGATGCTGGGACAATTGGCTAACCATAAGGAAAAAAAATGAAATTGCGTCCCTACCTCACACTATTTTTGAAAATCAACTCTAAATATATTAAAGACTTAATGTGGAAATAAAAGTTTAAATTTTCAGAAGAAAATGTGAGAGAATACCTGTATGACCTCAAGATAGAAAAGGATTTCTAAACAAAGTATTAGAAAGGAAAATTAAGTTCTGTGCTCAGATGTATTTGACAGTATTACAAATTTTCATTTATAGCGTCATACACAGGAGGCTTGACTTCTGATGGAACAGCCTATATCAGAATATTCCTGGTAAGAACAATTAGAAAAGATGAATAAAATACCAAAAAAAATTCTACTGGAAGGCATTGCAATGATACCAAAGCCAGGATTTAAGAGGTTCATGTTCTTTGGAGAAGGGAAACCCACTGAGGTTAGCCTGACATTCTGTGCCCCCTTTGCTAATTTGTCAGTAGCACCAAGCCAAGAAAGTGGACATAAGTTGAGAAGCTTAGCAAAGCTTTTGGCAGTTTCAGTAGGACTGGAGAAGCAAAAATAAGAGCCCAGGGTTTGACAAGGAGAAAAGACACAGGCAAACACACCCAGACCTTTATTTAGATTACCAAAAGGGCTACACCTTAAGAGTGAGGACAAATCGGAAATGAGCAACCCTGGTGAAGACTGAACCAGAGCTGGCTCATACCAATTTATGGGAACCAATTGTTAAATTTACAAGATTTCTGTGAGCCACTTGTGAAATACAGCCATTATTTAAAATTAAATATATGAACTTACAGTTAAATAAATTATATTTAAAACAAATATAATGCTCAATACTTTCTAATTATCTTATAACATTGTATTATTTTTTATGCCTTTGGGGTTATTTTTGTATTGTATCTGTACAGTGCAAATACTGTATAATGGAGTGTGCTTACCACACATCTCTTTTCAACTTCACACTTGGTGACATCAGACTGGAGCAAATACACCACAGAAATTGGCAGCACTACAAATCAGACCTTGATTAACTGTTTTGTTGATTGTCTAGATGAGGGGCCGGCAAACTTTTTCTGTAAAGGGGCAGGTAATAAAGATCTTCAGTTTTGTAAGCCATACAGTCTTGTCACTTCTATACAACTCTGTCATTGCAGTATAAAAGCAGGCATAAACAATATATAAACAAATGATCTGGATTTTTTAAAGTAATGCATAAAATATTAACAATACAGATGAAACTTAAAAGTAGTCATATTATGAATAACAAAAAGAGGAAATTTTCTTTCAATATTTGAAATTTTATCCAATTTAGCAAAAAAAGTTGCTCATATCATTGACAAATAAGTAATATTCCCACGTCTTCATTGTTTCATTTTTGCCTTTCTCATTAATCTAAACAAAAATATCAGCTAAAATTCATGTTAAAACTACACTTATTCATCAGTGGAACCATGAGTTGGCTAAAGATACAAGAATTTGGCAAAAATCAATAAGAGAATCCTGTGAGAATTGGATATTTGAAGTTTACAATAAAGAATATTGTGTTTTTTGATTTGTAAATGGAATTTATACATTTTATATATCAGAAAATGCATAATAAATACATATGTAATTTATAATATGTCTGTATATATGTGTATATACATATATAACAATATTATTATTATATATTAACTCACTTCAACTAAATGATATAGATAGATTAAAATTGAAAGGATAAAAATGATATACCATGCAAACATTAATTTTTAAAAAGTAGAAGTGACTACATCAACATCAGTAAAATAGACTTCAGAACAAAGAAAATTACTATCAGCATCACATAATGATAAAAGGACTCATTCACCAGGAAGGCATAACAATAATAAATATGTACGCACCAAACAGCAGAGCCTCCAAAGACATGAGATGAGAAATTTAAAAATCCACGATTAGAGTTGGGACTTCAACATGCCTCTCTCTGCAACCAATAGAACTACTAGAAAGAAAATCAACAAGAATGTAAAAGATCTGAAAAATACAGTCAACCAACAGGATCTAACTGACATATAGAATACAATCCAACAAAAATAGGATACACTTTGTGTGTGTGTGTGTGTGTGTGTGTGTGTGTGTGTGGCCCTGAAACATTAACAAAGATAGATCATATCCTGACCCATAAAACAAACCTCAACAGAATTTTATAAATTAAAATTGTAAAAATAGTAAAGAGCATGAAAGATAGGAATAAGCTGAGGAATGGTTCCAGATTGAAGCAGAGTGAAGACAACAAATGATAACAAAATGCAATGCATGTTCCTAGATGGGATTATGAACCCCTGTAGGCAAAATCTGAACAGGGTCTGTAGACGAGATGGCAGTGTTATATCAAGGTGGGTTTCCTTACTTGAAAGGTTACATGATGGCTATGTATGAAAGTGTTCTTGTTTGGAGGAAATGTGCACTGGAGAATGTAGAGATTAGCATATCAAATAGTTCAGAAATATTAATAATAATGGATTCACACACAAACACATACAGACATATATAGAAATAAAAGAAAGAGGACAGTAACTCAATGAACTGAAATGTTAAAAGTTGGGAATCTAAGGGAGGTATGAATGTTATTTCCATTGCTCTTCCAACTTTTCTATAAGTTTGAAATTATTTCAAAATAAGTTATATAAAAGCAATGAAAGTGAAATATACATATACTCAGACAACAAAAACCAAAAGAATCTATTTCCGGACACCTACAAGCAACAAGCAACATGAAGGAGACTCTTTGGGCAGAGACTACTGGAGAGACAAACAGATCAACAAATGGAATATATGCACTGATATTGGACATTCAATTGATGACATACTATTCATGGTGCTAGATTAATTAGATTTCCACATAGGAAAAAAGACTCTTGACTCCTATCTCACCTCATATACTCATGGACTATTTTCTTATTCTTTTATTTTTCTTGAGTTGGAGTCTCACTCCGTAGCCCAGACTGGAGTGCAGTGGCACACTCATGGCCACCCCAGCGTCGACCTGCTGGACTCCGGCAATCCTTCTGCCTTGGCCTTCCAAGTAATCGGAACTACAGACAGGTACTACCACACTCGGCTAATTTTCGATTTACTGTAAAGAAGAGGTCCTGCCAAGTTAAGCAGGCTGGTCTCGAACCGCGGGCTCAGACAATCCACTCCCCTTGGCCTTCCAAAGTGCTGGGATTACAGGCTGAACCGCCGAGCCCAGTCTCCTATTCTATTTTCACAAAGGACTATGAGATTTAGACTCACAGATAACACAGCAGAATTAAGAAACTGCATCTTTGACATGGAAATCAGGGTTTCAGAGTAAAGACCAGCAACAATGAGATATCCCAAAATGGCTCCACAGAGAGGCAGCAGGCATCAATAGCAGAGTATGGGAGTTCAAAGGTACAAATAGGAAATCTGAGATCGTGACTGCAGCTGACAACCTGTCCACAAGCATGCACGACAGGGACTGCCACACAACAGAATCCCTTGCAGTAGGGTGGAGTTTCCGGGTGAGCAGATAAAGACAAGGGCCAGTTAACAAATACTGCTAAAGTGACTTCAACTGAACACAAAGAAACAAACCTATGTGCTCCTCATTGGTACAAATTAGGTTTTCTCTACTTCCACATTCACAATGCCCAGCGTAAAGTAGGTGTATTTGTCAGCTAGGGCAGCCATAACAGTGTACCACAGACTGGGTGGCTTACACAACAGAATTTTTTTTTTCCCCACAGTACTGGAGTGTAAAAGTCCACAATCAGCCAGGCTCAGTGGCTCAGCCTGTAATCCTGCGCCTTTGGGAGGCTGAGGTGAGTGGACTGCCTGAGGCCGCGGGTTTGAGACCCGCCTGAGCAAACTTGGCGAGACCTCATCTCTACAATAAATAAAAAATCAGCCAGGCGTGGTAGTGCACGCCTGTAATTCTGGCTACTCAGAAGGCTGAAGTGGAAGGATCGCCGGAGCCCAGCAGGTCGAGGCTGCGGTAGCTGGGAGCGGCCACTGCACCCCAGTCTGGACAACGGAGTGAAACTCCAACTCAAAAAAAAAAGTCCACAATCAAGTATCAGCAAAGTTGGTTTCTTCTGAGGCCTCTCTCTTTGTCTGCCAAATGGCAGTCTTCTCCCCGTATCTTCAGGTGATCTTTCATCTATACGTGACTGTGTCCTAATCTCTTCTTATAAGAACTCCAATCATACTAGATTAGGACCCACCCTCACTAAACTCATCTGAATTTAATTCCCTCTTTAAGGACCCTCTCTCCAAATATAGTCATTCTGGGGTATAGGGATTAGGACTCCAATGTATGAATTGGAGGGTAGATAAAATCAGCCCATAACAATTCGCATTTGATGACTCTAGGCTAAATAAATAAGTGAATGAGTGAGTGAATGGTTGAAGCCACCATTACAACACGTCTTTTGTGAAGGAAGATTTCAATCCCAGATGCCCGAGTTGAAAGCATGTGGAAATTTACGATTGTCCAACTCCTCCCTTTCAACCAACAAAGCGGTGTAGACTACAGTCATTCCCAGGGGGACACCAGGGAGCCAAGATAAGTGCTATTACAATCTACTTGTTATTGCTACCACTCTGATATCTTCCACTTTTTTAGTGCTAAACATTGAAGCCAATTTTCCAAGTGCCAAGGAGGCTTTGTGGGTCAAACTCAATCACCTTTTGAAAGTAGCTCTTACTGATCCCCAAATCTAAAGAAGGCATTTAAGTGCAGACAACTGTCACCCTGAGGAAGGCTTTTATAGTTAGGATATGTGGTGGGAAAAGAGTTTTTTATCTAGTCTAAGGCCTATTGCCATTTATTCCCAATTTTCCAAGTCAATACAACCATTATGGCCAGAATCCTGATTTCAAATATGTAGTTCCCTTGTCTTCATACATGTATGTCCTTGCCCAAGTGTTGGCAACTAAGGAAATGGTAGCAAAAAGCCTAGATACCAGAATATCAAGCCTAGTCCTAATCTCTAAAGATATCACCTATAAAAATGATGCTTAGAAGTTAATCATCTCAATGGCTCCATCAAGTCCTAAGATTACATCCTTGTTTTCTAATTTAAAAAATTATGGCCGGGCTCGGTGGCTCAGCCTGTAATCCCACGCCTTTTGGAGGCTGAGGTGAGTGGATTGCCTGAGCCCACAGGTTCGAGACCCACCTGGGCAGCGAGACCTCATCTCTACAATAAATCAAAAAATCAGCCGGGCATGGGAGCGCATGCCTGTAATTCCGGCTACTCGGAAGGTTGAGGCGGAAGGATTGCCGGAGCCCAGCAGGTCGAGGCTGCGGTGGCCGGGAACGGCCACTGCACTCCAGTCTGGGCGACAGAGTGAGACTCCAACTCAAAAAAAAAAAAAAAAACTTTATGGCTTTGACATCCATGTGTTGTTTTATTTGTCCATTCATATAGTCAATAGTTAGTGAGCGTTTACTATATGCCTGGCATGTCATGTAACCGTAAAACAAGGTTTCTGCTTTTATGAAGATTTCATATTAGTGAAGGAGACAGATGCTAAGTAAATAATAATGGTGATGTTAATGATAATGAAAATGATGATGGTTGAAAAAGATTATTTCAAAGAGTATTAAGTACATAGGTAGGAGATGATGTGATATTGACTCAGGGGCTACATTAGCTCAGGTGCTAAGAGGAGTCTTATCTGAGGAGGAAACATGGGAGCTGAGGCTTGCATGTCAAGAAGGAGCCAACTATGTGAAGATCAGAGGGATAGTATTCCAGATGGAGGAAACAGCACTCACTGGGTAAGAATAAGAGTATTTGGGGGATGGGGGAGGCCAGTGTTACTCCCAGTATCAAAAGTTCAATAAGTATCTAGCCTACCATGGTCTGTTTCATGGTTTAAGCTGAATTCTCCCAAGTGTTTGAGAAATTTGTAAAGGACATTCATATTCATTCTTGTTAACAAATAACTGCATCTCCATTATTCCTGTCATGAATTTAGATTTTGATCACAATTACTTTCAAGTTTTCACCCTCTAACCTGAAGTATCCCAGTGGTTTATCTCTTGCCACTTCAAGTCCTACCTAATAATCACTGAGTACTTATCATGCACCAGGCACTCTGATGAGCATTTCACATGCATTCTTTCCTTTAATCATCACAGAAACCCCATTTTATAGGAAAGAAAACAGAGCCTTTCAGAGCCTGGGCAACTTGTCGAGGGTCACCCAATCAAGAAGTAGGGAAACAGGGATTCCACTCATCCAGGCATATGTCCTGCCACTTTCAGCTGCACTACAATGGCTACCATTATTTCCCACATGATGTTTGTGATCTTTGACCTAAATCAGTTCCCAAAGTCATGGAGGATCTCAGGGAGTCCTCAGGCCCTTCTAAGTTACCTTACAGTTCTGCTAATTTACTGTTTCCAAAAGCCATTTGGGATCAGGCCCAGATTGGCTCCATCTGAGTCTCAAGGGAGGATTTTAATAAACAAAAGTCCCAGAATTAGAACCCGAAGCTAAAAATACATCTGCCTCTTTTGGAAAGCTCCCCCAGGTGATTCTGACGAGGAGCCAAGAAGAAGATTGACCCATCCAACCCAGCCTCCCTAACCTATGTAGCGTTACAGTCATCCATTCATTTCCCCTCCGGGGATCTTTCAGAGACCAGGAGTTCATTACATTCCAAGTTTAGTCCTAATATTGGAAACTTCTTTCTTTGTGGCCTGAACTCTGCTCTTCCCAAACTTTGGCTGCCTGAAGAAACAGAAGCTATCCAATGCCATATGGTTGAAAATTCTTATAGCTATAAACAATTTCACACCCCATTTCCTGAAACTGTGATGCTTTGTTTTGGTTTTTATAAGGAAAACAAACAAATAGAGCACCCCAGAGTACAAATCATAAAACAGAAGCAACAAGCATGTGTTTTTCCTCGTTATATTCATTTTGCAGAAAAGATCACAGGGACAGAAAGAAGAGAGATATGGAAGAGAAGATGCAGAAGGAGCCAGCTGATGGCAATAAAAAGAGAAAAGAAGAAGAATGGGTTAAATATGAGTTCTGTGGCTCTGACTTTGAAAAACCCCCTTTCAGTCTTACTCAAAAGAACAACAGAGAGAGTCATGTCTTAGCAGGAGCATGTTGAACCTTCATTGGCCAACAAGATGCAGGAAAGTTTTAATTCTTAATGCTCGAAAATTCCCCAGGAGCCCAAGAAGAGCTTTCTTGGTGAATTGTGATAGAAAGCCCACTCCTTCATGTATAATTGAAGACATTTAGAATGGCATTACAACCCTTCCTGCTTATACACGGAACTGCCTCCAAACTCCGGCTAATGTGCAGCGCTCCCAGGAAGCTCTCTTAAGCAATTAAAAATGGTTAATTCTGCTGCCAAGCAAGAATCTGAGCTCATCCCGGCCTCTGTGTAGATCACCACAACACACTTAGGAGTTATTCACCAGTGTGCTCATTTGTCAAACTTTCCTCAAATTGCACTTGCTAAATATGTAAACGAGTCTCATTATTTTTTTCTCCAAAATAACACAAATAACAAAATGATTGTTTTTTGACAAGCGTTTCCTTTTCATTTATCCAGTTGGTTTCTAATTTGCCAAGTGTAGGAAGTAAAACTGTATTTTGTGTGGTCTCTACCCCTCGGGAACAATTTGCTTCTGTAAGTTTAATGCCAGACTCCCCATCTGCCACATAGGCGACCTAATTTAACTCATAGTAAATATTGCACTGGAGTGTTATTTTGCATTACAACTGTGATACACAGAGTCTTTAAAAATTTGAGGGGAGGGACTGTGGGGGGAACCCAATATTAGGTTGTGTGGTTTAGAACAATGTTATTCAATGTGCGGTCTATAGACCAGCAGCACTTGAGAGTTTGTAGAAATGCAAAACACAGCTTTAGAGCAGTAATGCCCAACTGGAGTGACTTTACAATGCCCTCCCCTCCCCGCCCCCCACAGGGAACATTAGCAATGTCTGGAGACATGAGACATGTCACATGTCACAACTGGCCATGGGGGTGCTACCAACATGCAGTGGGTAGAGTCCAGGATCCTACAATATCCAGGGCAACCCCCCCCACAACAAAAAATTCTCCTGACCAAACATGTCAACAGTTCTGTGGTTGAGAGACCCTGATTTAGAGGAAAGTGAATTTGAAGAGAGGGCTAGGAGTAGGGAGAGTAAAAATAAATTATTTCAACCTGGTAAATAATAGAGGAGGAAAAAAAACAAATGAAAACATTGGCATGAGAGTCATGGAAAGTGGATTGTGATTATGAGGTCGTATACCCTTAGAGAAGTCACTTACCCTCTCTTGATTTCATTTTACATCTATAAAATGAAGGGGGGGGAAATGAAAACTAAGCCAAAGGAATGGAATGACTATAAGGTTCTTTTCAGGATAGATGCAGTATTTCCCAAACATGAGTAATCACTACGTTTGCCATGTCTAAGTGCCATCTTTGCTACTTAAGGTTTCACTTTAATAAACATATGTTGTACATCTAAATGTATGTTAAAAGGAAATTTTATGTCACTACAATTAGTTTAAAGCCATTCCTACTTGCCAAAACTGATAGTAAACATGATTAAAACAAATCAATGTTATTAAATTCTAGCTAGATACCATGGTATTGTCAAGACTTTGAGCCTGAGGTCGGCCCTCTCTTAATCAAATGAAAGTATTTTTTTTTAAGATGTAGGGGTACAAGCCAGGCTCGGTGGCTCAGCCTGTAATCCCGAGCCTTTGAGAGGCTGAAGTGAGTGGAATGCCTGAGCCCACAGGTTTGAGACCCACCTGGGCAACTTGACGAGACCTCATCTCTACAATAAATCAAAAATGAGCCAGGCATGGTAG
>NW_007256007.1:807711-817500 GCF_000164805.1 Carlito syrichta | reverse complement strand
AAAAAAAAAAAAAAAAGATGTGGGGTACAATTTAGGATTAGATATACAAGTGGTCATCAAACAGGTAAAGTTTGGGCCTTCCTTTGGTCCCCACTTTGCCCGATTTGAGATCAGGTACTCTTATTAATGTTGTGTTCCCTCCCCCCTTCCCCAACCCTGGCAGTATCCCGCTACTGCCAATCCCTCTCTTATAGTATTATGGCAAATGTGCAGGGTCCGCTTATGAGTGAGAACATGTGGTCTCAAATGGGAGATTAATGAGGGTTAGAGGGTTCAAGGCATATTAGCACCAACCTGAAACTTTCTGTACCACCTTAAGTGGTCTTACACTCCACCAGTGGGATGTTACACGTTGGAAGATCATGGTATAGACATTGACTGGGCAAGCTTTGGAAACAAGTCCATTTGGGCTCCAGACTCAACTCAACTCAGACTACCATTCATTGGTTGTTGGGTGTTGGGCAGGTGTCTTAACCTTGCTAAGTCAAATTCCTCATCAGGGGTTAGTAATAGGACCTAGAGTACTATGGTAGGAGCCTCTGAGTTGACCCCCAATGATGCCAACTTCAGGCATTCATGCCCTTGTATAATCCCCTCCACTTGAGTGTGTGCTGGATCTAGTGATTTGCTTGTAACCCATAGAACACAGCAATAATCATGGGGTGTGACTTCTAAGATTGTTATAAAATGTCTCTCTCTTTGTCTGTCCCTGTCTCTCTCTACTTTTGTTCTGGAAAAACAAACTGCCATTTCATGAGTACCCTTAGAGAGAGGCCCACTACATGGCAAGGAACTAAAGTCTTCTGTCAATAGTCAGCAAGGAAATGAGGCCAACTAACAGCTATGTGAGTAAGCTTGGAAATGAATCTTCCTCCCATCACTACCCAATCAAAACTTGAAATGACTGCAGCCCCAGCCCTGTGAGAGATCCTGAATCATAGATATCTATCTAAGTTGTGCCCAGATTCCTGATTCACAGAAATGATGAGCTAATAACACTTGTAAGATAATACATATGTGTTGTTTTAAGCTGCTAAGTTTTGGGTTAATTTGTTATGCAGCAATAGATAACTAATACAGTTACTATGAAGGTTACACAAGTATTGTATATCTGTAGTGTATGTGGAAACACTACTATACAATGTGGAAGAAATTCATAATAGCTGCTAGTATTAGTCGGTGAATTCCATTATGAATAGGAATTGACAACCAAGGATCTTCAAGCATTTGTGAACTAAGATAAACAAGCAGCACAAATGAGCTTTAATTGTAAAATAACACAAAATATAAAAGAAAAAAGATTTTAAATTTAAATTATAGCTGGTATCTTCAGAGATAGTCAAGAAGACATTCCCCAAAACAATACTGTTAATAATTAAAATTACAGACGCTAGCAAAAAGGAGTTATCAGAAAACAAGAAAGACCTCTAAAAAACTAAAACTTCTACTGCCTAAAATTTTAGTTCAGTGCACACTTCACAAAGTTTTTGAAAAGGTTTTTTAAAATATAAGAAAAGTCGATGCAAAATATGATTTAAAAGCTGAGAGACCTAAAGAAACAATCCAGGAGATTCAAGTTTTATTTAATAAGAGAACCAGAAAATAAGAATAGAAAATGCAAATGATAAAAATAATTACAAAATAATAGAATTATTATCTCCATACATGCAGGAAAGATAAAATCCAACAAAATCCAACAATCATAAATAATATTTAAAATTAATAAACTAGGGGGAAGGGAGATGGGATTAACAGTAGCAAATATCTGTCTGGGGACAGGAAAACACCTCTTATCAACAGGGTGACTGAATGAAACGTAATTGTATACCTAACCCTTAACTGTACCCCACAACATCATAATAAAAAATATTGATTAAATAAATAAATAAATAAATAAATAAAATTAATAAACTAATGGAAACTTTCTAACTATGGTAAAGGATATCTTATCAAGAAAAACTACAGCAACTGATTATAAGACATCATTCTGAATCACCTAGGTTTACTTATGTTTATTCTGGCCAAAATCAAATAATACGTGTGTAAAGTTGTGCTTTAAAATTCTGGTAAAACTTCTATTAATAGTGAATTGCCATTTTTGTCAAAAATCTACCACAAATAGATTAATTGGGGAAACTCTACAGAAACATTCCCATTAAAGTCAGTAATAAGAAAATTATATTTATTATCACTAGTTACAATAAAAATTGCATTGAGATTTTAGCTACTCCAATAAAACAAAAAAAGTTTAAGAATAGGAAAGGAAGATTCTTCAACCAATATGATTAGCTGCACAGAAAATGCAAGAGAATCTATAAACAACCTATTAGAACCAATAAGAGTATTGAGCAAAGTTATTTATATAGTAACAACATACAAATATCAGTAAAATTTCTACATTCCAGGAACTACCAGTTAGAAGATAGAAAAAAGTCTTATTTAAACAGCCACAAAAGTTATAATGTTTCTAGGACTATAAGAAAATTATTAAACATTACTGAAATACATAGAAGTCCTGATTAGATATAAATTTGGAAAGACTTGACAAATTTACAATTTTTTTCTATCCATGAAATACGTATGTGTGTGTTTCAGAAAATTTATTTAAAAGGGTATATGAATTGGGTAAACTGATTTTTAAAATAAAAATGAGGGAGGCTCACCCTATCAGATATGAACATATCATACAAGTGCATAGCACCAAAAACCATGGTGTGGGAACTGCATAATGATAGATGGCTTGGAGGAAAGTAACTCATTATTTGGAC
The DNA here is from genome assembly GCF_000164805.1 of Carlito syrichta. Lineage (NCBI taxonomy): Eukaryota > Metazoa > Chordata > Mammalia > Primates > Tarsiidae > Carlito > Carlito syrichta. The sequence continues at coordinate 814,732 of NW_007256007.1, read as the reverse complement.
AAAACTGAAACTGGATCTCTGACTCACATCTTTACAAAGGTGAGTTCCACATTTCTCGAGGATCTAAATACAAAATGTGAAACCATACATCTAATAGAAAAAATTGTCAAATAAAATTTTTATGACCTCTAAACAGAGAATGACTTACCAAATAAAATCCAAAATCTCATCCCATAAGTGGAAAACTGGTAGTTCTGAGTACATCAAAATTAAGGTTCCCTGTCCAAAGAAAGTTATCACAGTTAATGGATAAATGATAGCAAGAGAAAAAGTATACATAGCATATAAAATTGACAAAGAATTAACATATAGAAAATAAAATAAACTGTTAAAATCAACAAGAGAAAGTAGAAACTCCAAGAGAAAATTGCCAAAGAAGATATTGACTGACAATTTGCAGATAGGGAAATACAAATGGCTGGCAAGTAAATAAATAAATGCTCAATCTCAGTAGTAATCAAAGAAATGCAAATTCAAACAATTAGATACCAATTTACTCCCATCAGACTGGCAAAAACTGGAAAGTAAGGTAATAACAGGAATCTCCATGTTTTGCTGGTAGGATACTATAATCAAGTGCAGTCACTATAAAAAAAAACAACCAGGTAGTATTTAGTGAAAGTAAATCTATGTGGCAGTAGTGGGAAACTGCGGGGGAGGGGGGTCTAGCAGTTGAGGGAGACTGGGGGGGCACATCTCATCAACAAGGGTACCTGCATAATGAACATTTATATACCTAACCTTGAATTGTACTCCACATCTTTAAAATTAAAAATAAGAAAGCAAATCTATGTGTACCCTAGTACCTAAAACCCTTCCCCTGAACATATATACTCCGTAGAAACTCTCACATATAATCATAAGGTGACATGTATAAGAATGTGAATTGCAACACTGTTTGTGTAGTAGGGAGCTAAAGACCACCAGAGATCCATCACTGGATAAATGTCATCGGAAGCTGTAATGATACATGCTTTGGAATACTGTGCAACCATTAAGAGGAATTAACTACATGTGCATACAGAAGTGTAAATACATCTGAAATCATAAAAGTAATAAACAGTGCTGTCTGTTACACAATATTGTTTATATCATTTAAGTACATATACATACAAACTATATTGTATGATACTTATGTATCCAAGTACACATACTAAAGACATTTAAGTGGGTGATGCCTAAGGTGAAGCGGGGGCACATGGGCAAGACATGGAAAAGGAGTGAGAATACAAGAATGGAGGGGTGAGAAAATAAAGCAAGGGCAGAACCTTGAATGGACCAATGACAATATGTAAAATGAACTGAGGAGTACTATTAACTCAGTCCTTTGCACCAGAGATCAAAAAACGCATTTCACAAGGTAGAACAAAGAGCTAAGAATAACCAAAAAAATTTCAAAGAAGGAAAGTAAGGTGATTGGATTTGTCCTATCAAATATCAAGGCTTTTAATAAAGCTACAGAAATTAAGGCAGGAGTGTAATAAAGGCAAATCCCCAGGTCCAAATCAGGCCAGAAAGTCAGAGAGCTCAAAAACAATAGATAACTATCTAACATATTGACAAATAATCTAGACGAACTTGAAGAAATTGGACGGCATAAAATAAAAGTAACAACAGCTATAGGGTTACAAGATGCTGTATGTATCCTCTGCCCTCCCAACTATCCCTTCTCCCAATTTTTATTAATTATATTCCCCTTTGAAGGACTCAACTGTAATGACAAAGGATTAAGTCCTTCTCTATAAATCCAACCACACTTGATCCTACAGTAAGTAATACTTATGTAACACTATTGAAGCTATTCATTGATTATTTCACTTTGAGAACCAACCTTTGGACAAAGCAATTAGTTTATCTGTAGCACAGAAAACAAAATGGAAATGTTATAAACCTTGACAATGTGCAAATAATAACAGAGAGTAGTTAGGAGGTAAGGAGATCTGGGTCTTGTATTTAGAAGAACAGATAACAGATATATAAGACACAAGCCCTGGCAGAAAAATTTGGTGCTTTAGGGGAAATCCTCAACATCATTCTAGCCAGCAGAAGGTGATACAAAAGCTCAGAGACAGAGGGACAGGGGGAAGGGAGGAGAGACCTCAGAGAACCAAAGAGCAAACCTAACCAAAAAGCATGAAAAAGCACATTTTTCCCCGTGGTTACAGGGTAGCAAGGATCCAACCCATAAGGACTCCTGGACTTCATAGGACCCCAAGTTTAGGTGGTTTTGCTCTGAAATGTTTCAAAAACTACAAGAACAGGGGTAGGGAGAGAGAAAGTTCCACCTTCTTCAACTTTGAAGCATTAAAATCAGTTATGAAAGCCTCATTTTTAGGACTGCTGTAATTTAGTCATTCACAATCCAACCCATACACTTTACAGTTAGTCCACTTGAGGTCCTGAATTAGAGCATGCCACAGCCACTGTCTGAAATGCCTGTTGAATTTCATTCCTTTGGAGGGGAGGAGGGAATATGTCTGGCTTATGTCAATTCCCCTTTCTCTAAGATGAATATGCATGTCATATGTTGCCTGGTACTTTCTCACTTCATAACCTCTGCTCAATGTATCTTGCCTAACGGGCTTATATTCTTGCCCTTCACATGCCTTATCCTTCTCCTGCTACAAGTCTCGGCTTGAATGTTAACAACAGTGAATCCTTTGCTGACCATTCTATCTATGGGGTGGGGGAGGGGAGTAGCCAAAAACAACTGGAATTATCTTTTGGAAGATGGGCCACTTGTAGTACAGGCTCTCACTGCTAAATAAGTATTCTAAGAACCTATTGGTATCAGTGTACCTGCTAGCATTATTGTAAGAGGCTGTGTTCATCTTTAGTGACTTTTTTTCTTGGAAATTCTTTCAACACGTCTGCCTGTTTCATAATAGGTGATTTATGAGCGTACCTGCCCAAACTGCGCTCAGTGTTCAGCAGTTTTTGACCAAAAACAGCATGACCCCTGTGCCCCACCCTTCCTGTTCATCCAGTCTCACCCCAAGTGATTTTTTTTGTTTCCCTGGATGAAAAAAGTCCTCAAAGGGAAACATTTTGCCAATGTGGAAGAGGTGAAACAAAAAATGGCAGAAGCACTAAAAAGGCATCAAAACCGACAAGTTCAAGAGCTGTTTTGAGCAGTGGAAAAAGCATGTCAATTGCTGTATTGCATCAAACGGAGAGTACTTTGAAGGTGACTGACGTTTAAGCATGTAAGACTAAACACACAATTTTTTATAAATAAATTCCAGGGTTTGGGAGGGGGGTGTTCATAAGTACCATGCTGCTATTATCTGTCCTAGGCTGTCAGTCCACTAATCTTCATTGGACACCTGTTGTGTGCTGGGCACTGTTCAGTCTCTGGACATATAACCACGATCGGACAAAAGCCCTGCCTTTGAGGAACATTTTGAAATTACTTGCCGGGTTCGGTGGCTCAACCTGTAATCCCGCGCCTTTGGGAGGCTGAGGTGGGTGGATTGCCTGAGCCAGTAGGTTCAAGATCCACCTGGGCAACTAGGTGAGACCTCATCTCTACAATAAATCAAAATGAGCCAGGCGTGGTAGCGTGTGCCTGTAGTTCCAGCTAGCTGGAAGGCTGAGGTGGAAGGATCGCCGGAGCCCAGCAGGTCGAGGCTGCGGTGGCCGGGAGCGGCCACTGCACTCCAGTCTGGGTGACAGAGTGAGACTCCAACTCAAAAAAGAAAAAGAAATTACTTGTTAGGCATGTTGAAACAACTGGGTTTTTTTGTTGTTTGTTTGTTGTATTGTTTGTTTTTGTTTGTTTGTTTGTTTTAGGGATGGCTTCACTTACCCCTAGAATATAAGACCCACAAGAACATGCACAAGGGCTGATTCATTCATCATTATATGTACCCCAGCACCTAATACAAGGCATGTATTTGCACTGCATTTGTGAACAAATCAAGGAATAGATGACTTCTTTATTCACCATGTTGACCACCAATTGATTGGAACCCAAAGGATGCTAGACTTATGCTAAGTCAGACTCTCTCTTCCAAGAGTTTGGAGTTTGATCCATAGACATAGTCACTGGTAGCCAGGTGAAAACAGACTAACTCCTATGGTGAGGTCCCCACATCTGCCTTGGTTCCTGCCTGTCCCAAGGTCTGGTTGTCTAATTCTTCTTGGGGTTCATGAAATCTTTTCTCCAGTAAATTTCCCAAGGTCAGTCTTAATTACTATCTATATCTGGCAACTGATTAATTCAACTGATTAGCACAAAAGAACATTAATCATCTCACATGCAAATCTGGTTCAAAATGCTTTAAAGTTGGGCATGGTGGCTTGTACCTATAATCCCAACAACTCAGGAGATGAGCCAGGAGGATCACTCAAGGCCAGGAGTACTGAAACCAGACTGGACAACACAGCAAGATTCTGACTCTAAAAAAATTTTTTTTAATAAATAAATATAACATAAAATGCCTGTCCTTTTTTAAAATTTTATTTTATTTTAAAGGTGTGGGGTACAACTCAGGATCAGGTATACAAGTGGTCATCATACAGGTAAAAGTTGGGGCCTACCTTTGGTCCTTATTTTGCCTGGTTTGAGATCAGGTGGCTTCCTGTTCTTAGAATAAGACTCTTTACCAGTTCTGAAAAAGCCCTACATGGCCCAGTTGTGCTTACCTTGTCTATTTTATCTTCTACCCTCAATGGCCTTCTTTCTGTTTCTTAAGCACTCTGAGTTCTTTTCCACCTCAGGCCCTTTGCACACACCATTCCCACTGCCTGGTATGTTCTTTCCTCAGTTCTTCAAATGTCTGGCTTCTCTTTGGCCAACAGATCTCTGCTCAAATGTCACATTTCCAAGTAGACATTCTAAAGCAGTCATGGACCCAGCAGGCCCCAACTGACAAATTCATATTAGGAACATTAGAGGAAGGACTATTTACAAAAGTGTCGGAAACCACAAGGAATAGTACAGTACCACAGAAGCAAGAGAGGGGCTGTTATCATTCTTAGGCCTGAAGGGAAGAGGGCAGGTATGCTCTGGAATACAAAAGGCAAGCTCCATGGAAAGAGCTGCCTTAGAGGATATGTGGCCTCCAACCCAGTGATTCACTGAGCTCAAGAAACTCAGGAGGGGGGGGGCCCAGGGAAGAAAATGCCCTGACATCACTCTCCTCCCTCTCCAGTGAGTACTTCCTGTTGGCCAAACCCACCTGGAACCAGAAGATAAGGAAGCTTGTTGATGTAGATTAGGGGTTGGCAAAGTTTTTCTAGTAAATGTTTTCAGCTTTTTGAACCATACGGTCTCTGTCACAACTACTCAACTCTGTCATTGTAGCATGAGCAAAGCCATAGACAATACATAAATGAATGAGTGTGGCTGTGTTCCAATAAAACTTTATTTACAAAAACAGGCAGCAAGCCATAGTTTGCTGGCCCTTGACGTATAACATTCATGATGGCCTGCTGGTACAGAAGACAGGGTAGAGAAAGGTAGAGAGTAGCCCTGGGGTTAAACTGAATAACTCTAGCATTCCTTCCCTGGTGACTCCATCTAAAGTATTCCACTCCCAAAAGTCATTGTCACATTATCTTATTTTATTTCCTTCATCACATATTATAGTATCTTATCTGTTTGTCCATAAGAGTAGGAATCATGGCTCTCTTGCTTGCCACTATATCACCAGCACCCAAAATACTGCCTGACACATGATAACCCAATAAATATTTTTGAATGACTAAGACTTAATAATAGAGCACAAGCCGGGCTCGGTGGCTCAGCCTGTAATCCCATGCCTTTGGGAGGCTGAGGTGACTGGATTGCCTGAGTCCATGGGTTCGAGACCCGCCTGGGCAGCGAGACCTCATCTCTACAATAAATCAAAAAATCAGCCGGGCGTGGTAGTGCATGCCTGTAATTCCGGCTACTCGGAAGGCTGAGGCAGAAGGATCGCCAGAGCCCAGCAGGTCGAGGCTGCGGTGGCCGGGAGCGGTCACTGCACTCCAGTCTGGGCAACAGAGTGAGACTCCAACTCAAAAATAATAATAATAATAATAATAGAGTACGATACAGGTTGACAAAAATCCAGAATATCTGTTCTCTTAAACTTAGGAGCACCAAATGGTATGCTCCAATTAGGAAACTCAGCTCTCCCTGTCCAGGCCACACCTAAATGCAATTCTCATCTACTACATATCAGTCTTCCTAGCGCCCTCTCCAGACCAAACCTGCCCATCCATCATCCCATACCTCCACCACCCTTTACTTTGGCTGCCAATTCCTACTCAACTTTCAGCCTTTCAGGCCTTATGTGGTTTCGAGTCCAGATTCTTTGGAAATAATTATTCTTCATGACACCTCTCCCCACTCCTCTCCATAGTCTCAGCAACAGAAGACCCACTTTGAATGTCTCCATTTTATCTGATGAGGTCACATTTCTGGGTAGGGTGGTGAGGGAAGGAAGAAAGGAAATAGGGTTGATGGGCCTCCTTAAAATTCCCTACTTCCTTATTTTTAACACAAAAGATGGCAGATTCCCAAATTTATCCAACGAGAGGAAAATAGTTGTGTTCATACAAGTCTGAAAGTCATCAGAAATGATTAAGCAGAGAATCACAATGTGGGAAGGATTTAGTATAGAGGATTAAGCTTTTAAAAAGCAAGACACAAAATTGTGCATACATTTTATTGCAATTATATGAAAACCGTACCTATAAGCCGGGCATGGTAGTGCACGCCTGTAGTTCCAGCTACTCGGAAGGCTGGGGCAGAAGGACCACCTGAGTCCAGCAGGTAGAGGCTGTGGTGGCGGTCAGCATGCTGCTGCACTCCAGCCTGGGCTACAGAGTGAAACTCCGACTCAAAAAAAAAGAAAACTGTACCTAGATACAAGGACTAGAAGAGAGTTCAGAAAATGTCAGTGCTAGTATATTGGGGTATGGGTGATTTCTTTCTGATTTTCATTACCACTGTTGTTGTTGTTGTTGTTGTTGTTATTATTATTATTATTATTATTATTATTTGAGTTGGAGTCTCACTCTGTTGCCCAGA